>NW_007579505.1:163188-168662 GCF_000690725.1 Stegastes partitus | reverse complement strand
GACAGGTGGGACAGGTGAGACAGGTGGAACAGGTGGGACAGGTGAGACAGGTGGGACATGAATGCTGTTTGGAAAATATATTTCCAAAAAAATGTCAGGATGACGGTTTTGCAGCTGGATGAAGCTGCAGGAGGCTTGAGGGGAGATGAGGACCGACCTGGAGTTTCTTCACCTTACAAACACCAAAGAGCAGAACAAGAAAGCAAAGCAAGGCAGCTACCTAGAATAGAATAGAATAGAATAGAATAGAATAGAATAGAACAGAATAGAATGCTTTATCGTCATCAAACATGGTGCATGATGAAATTTAAGATCGCTGCCATATTCAGGTGCACTGAAAAGACATAATCATAGAAACAATATAGAAGTGACTTTNAGGTGGGACATGAATGCTGTTTGGAAAATATATTTCCAAAAAAATGTCAGGATGACGGTTTTGCAGCTGGATGAAGCTGCAGGAGGCTTGAGGGGAGATGAGGACCGACCTGGAGTTTCTTCACCTTACAAACACCAAAGAGCAGAACAAGAAAGCAAAGCAAGGCAGCTACCTAGAATAGAATAGAATAGAATAGAATAGAATAGAATAGAACAGAATAGAATGCTTTATCGTCATCAAACATGGTGCATGATGAAATTTAAGATCGCTGCCATATTCAGGTGCACTGAAAAGACATAATCATAGAAACAATATAGAAGTGACTTTGGCAGAGGAGGAAGTAAAGCAGTGTAATATTTACAACCAAGATCAGTTTCAGACCTGATGTTGCACATGAGACAGGTATTGCACAGATGAGAGAATGATAAATAGTTAAATAAGTTAATATCTACCTGGTGCCATGTGCCTTCTATGGGCAGCTCCTGGTCAGCCAACAGAAGGGTTAAAACAACCAAACACAAGAAATACACGAAAACACCTCTTTACCTTTAACTATAATAGCCAACATTAAAACTAAGTATTCCTGAAAACAACTGCAGACATCCTCATCAAGCAATGTATTTACTTTATCACCTGAAGCAATTACTATCCCCCCTCCCCTCACCTGCACTTGGTTTCTCCCGGAACCAATGGGGACTCTTTTGGCAACACCTGAGGAGACGACACAGAGGTGAGTCATCTCAAACTTTTCGGCTCACACATTCTTAAAACAATGCCACATACCCACTTCAGTGGCATTAAGTCACTAAAACTGTTGTTTTCTTTGTCTTGCATGAAGGTCTGTCAGATGAATGTGGTGGAGCAGAAAGTCCAGTCTTTCCTGGACAAAGTGGAATAAAGGTTACTTTTTTTTCTAAACATCATGAAGCTCAACGAGTTCATCGTGTGAATGAGTGAAGCTTAAAGGTCGAGTGTGAGAAGGAGCATCAACGTGTAGAGAAGGAGGTTCTGGTGGAGCCACTTTAAGGATTAATTATGTTGACAGACTGTTTTCAGCCCAGAATAGCTCGACGTGAAGAACAGAAGGTTAAAGAACCAGTGAATCATCTCCACCAGCGCTCAATGGAAGGCGTCGGTGAGCAAATCTGGAGGCGTGACAGTCGGAACATGTTCCAAAATGTTCCTCAGTAACTGTCAGAACTTCAGCCGTGTGCTGTCAGTCTGGACTCGGTGTGACGGTTCTGGTTCTGGTTAATCAGTTCACCTTTAATTCCCAGAGGAGTGTTGTTCCTGCCGCTCTGAGTCATCATCATCTAGATGAACATTACATGAATAAACGGAGAGTCAGGTCCAACTTTAGCATCAAAGTGTTTTAAATGGATAAAAACGAGACGGAAAAAGACTTTTCATTGGTTGTGATGTATTTTCATGAACTTATTTTATGTCTTTTTATATCATAATATTATTACTTTACTGTAAACATATAGATTTAAAAAGTGGCCTTTTGTGTCCGTTCTTGATGAAGATGAAGATCAGCAGCGACTTCACAACACACACAAGTCTCTCTGTTGGATCTGTCGTTACAACACGTCTTCTTTTCAAAAAGTCTAAACAAAGCAGAGTTTCTTTAGAGAAATCCTTATTGTGATGTTTTTCATCCGGTCCAGTCCGGTGTCTGTGTACAGAACGGTTCTGTGGAGGTTCTGTGATGTGAGCTGAGACGTTTTAAATGTTCTCTGAGATGCTGCAGAGGATCCTGAACGTCTGTAAAACAGCAGATCTGAGGAGACAAGCTGCCTCTGCAGGCTGGATGTTTGTTCTCCATCAGATCTCAGCAGGTAGAACTTCCCACCGTCTGAGAACTGAGGCTGAACCCTCCGGCAGAACCGTTCTTCAGACTGAACTCCCAGCAGTGTAGTGAGGCTCACTGTGATCTCTGAGTGACGGTGTGTAATTTCATGTTCTCCTGTCAGAGGCTGTTCGTGGTTCTACGTTCTCATAGAACACAGTTTGGCAGCAGAACCAAGCCTTCAGGGACCAGACAGCTGAGTGGTTCTGACTGACCAGAACATGCTCACAGTGCCGTGTGTCGTTCTATTAAAGTGTTCAGACCAAATAAAACCATGTTTCTCTGTTTGTTCGTGTTTTATCAGTCAAAGGGTTTGATTCAGCTTCAGCTGGTTTTAGCTAAAACTCCTGAACAGACTTTTAACCAGTGCAGAGACGGAACCTGGAAGAACTCTGAAACAAACCGCCGAGCAAAGGCTGAGCAAGAATGTCCAGAGTGACTCAAGATCTATCTGCTGTTCTGGTTCCACAGGGCTGCAGGACTTTACACTGCAATGAAAAACGAGACAGAAACTGAACCTCCTGGAGTTCAGAGGGTTAAAAATGATCAAACTCTTTACTCACTCTGTCATTGTTCCATCTCTTCGTTGCTCTGCTGTTGAGACGCAGGCCGGTCGCTGCAGGTTTCCTTCTGCCTGATGATCAATATGTCTGAACACGACTCTTGTGTTCGAGCTAAATCAGCAGCTTCAGTCCATTGAGCCACAGTGTTTATTCTTCATGATGCTAGAACGTGAGCGGCTGAAACCCTTCAGGCCTCTGTGAGCTGGTCCAGTGGCGCCACCTGCTGGTCTGTTCTGGCACCAGCAGGCTTGAGGGTTCCTTCATGAAGAACACTTTACAGAGCATTACAAGGAACACCAGAGGGTCTAAAGATGAAGAAAAACATCAGAAAAACATTCAAATTCATTTAATTAAACAAAAGATTTAAAGATAAAGCACAAACCGAATAAAGTAGAGAAACTCATCATTAGTGAGTTAAAAACCGTCCAAACTATTCTGAAAAAGGACTCAACAAGATGTGTAACACTGGCTTTATCCAATGCTCACATTTCTAATCTTGAAATTAATGCGGATTTGCACATTTTCTAACAAGATAATAGCCTTCTTCATTTGCATATNAGCAGTGAGATGATCTTCAGACTGAGGACCTGCAGCAGAACGTTGGAGCCTCAGAAGCTCAGAGGTCAGTGAGTTCACACTGAGGACCGGTTCTGCTGCTGTCTGATCAGGGACCGACCAGAGAACCGGACCGTGTCGGTAGAACGTTCTGACCCTCCTCCACCTTCAGCTGCAGCTGTCGGTCTGTCTGCACCAAAACACCTCCGCCGCGCGCACATTAACCGCCGCGTGTCACAGGTTACGCGCGCAGACGCACACCTGTCCGCGAGGCCGTCGGTCTGTGGAACCGATGACATCATGTCTGTGGGGAAAATGTGATCCTGTGTGGCGCGAAAACAGACGCTGGAGGGGGGGCGGGGGGAACCGAGGACAGACAGACAGACAGACAGACAGACACACACACACACACACACACGAACACACACGCACGCACAGGTAAACACGCGCCGCGGTGGCGCACTGTGAGGACACAATCAGCGCTGCGCAGATGTTCGGCTGGTTCTGTTTGGCTGGTTCTGTTTGGCTGGTTCTGTTTGGCTCTGTGTGTCTGCGTGCGGTCCTGCCGGGCTCTGCTCCAGCAGCGGTTCCGCAGCCCGGCCCTGTCCCGGGCTGACCCAGGTGACGCTCTTACCTCCACACCTGTCCCAGCTGCAGCAGGTGGATGACGGTCTGCCACAACCAGACGGACGCGCGGCAGCAGCGGTCCCTCTGCACGCCGGCCGCCGCTCTCCGGCTGCTCAGCCCCTCCACGGAGCCCAGTCCGCCCCCCGTGTAATCCTGTACGAACCACCTGAAGCTCAGGATCTGGACCAGCACCGAGGGCACCAGCACGAAGAACAGGGTCAGGCCCGACCACACGAAGTCCCGCCGCTGGTAGTAGGTCGCGGCCAGCCACAGATCGGTGCCCACGTCCCAGAAGAAGACGAACAGCGCCAGGACGATCCACAGGCAGTCCAGCCAGAGGCGCTGCTCCTGCGGGGGCCGCGCCGCGTCCCTCCCCTTCCCCTTCCCCCGGAGGTAATGCAGGCAGGCGCTCCGGCAGCCCCAGTAGCACGACGAGGTGTTGCAGCAGTGGCAGATGTGGAAGGAGCTGCCGTCCCGCGGGTCGTCCTCCCCCGCGCCCACCACCTCGTCCAGGTTGTGCAGCTGCGCGAAGCCGGTGACGACCCCGCGACCATCGGACTTCGCTGCCATCTTTCCCTCTGACGCTCCCACCTCCTCCTCCGGCTTCCGGGCTTCGTGACGACACTTCCCTGACACCTGTTTGGCGCCCCAGATGTTGGTCCATCTACCGCCGGGCTGCGCTCCCGCCGCGGAGCCCGCAGAGCGCACCGCCGCCGGAGGCGCACACGCCGCGCATGTCGTGGTGCGGTGCCGCCGCCGCCACCACCGCAGACCTACTCCCTGCCGCCGACCGAGATCCGAGCTGCGGGTTCGGTTCTGCTCTCATTCATCCAGCTGTGACGGAGCAGCTTCACCTGAGCGCTGATCTCAGCTGCTTCTCCACTGCAGCTCCAGCTGCAGCTCCGAGCCGAGCCGAGCTGAGCCGAGCGCACAGCGACGTAATGCCCCCCCATCCCCTCCCCTCCTCCCCTCAGACACGCGCGCGCACGTACACACGCACACACACAGCCTTTGGTCGCCATCTAGTGTCTCCTCTGAAGCTCCCACATCCACGTTTATCACACTAACATCATTTCTGTAGAAATGCCGCCACATTCTGATGCTTCTCACATAAAAACGTTCAAATGTGAAGCTCCTTTGGGGCCACAAACAAGAGCAACTGTTCATAAACCTGTTTGGGGTCAACAAGGAGCTTCTGAGTTCAGACAACAGCCTGATGCTGATGATGAAGGACCCTGACCTCAGCAGGAACCAGCTTGGGTTTAGGTTGGAATCCACAAATGCAGAAATTTCACACAATATTGTGTTGATGCAACGTTACAGGTGAACTTAAGAGCAAACTTTGAGTTTTCATCTTCCAACCATGTGGAGGAACTTCTCAGACTTTATGAGTGAAGATCTGATCTCACGAATGAACTGATGACGTTTCTAGAAGCTCCAACCAGGATACTGGCTGACCAGATGAAGAAGAGGAACATTCCAGCAGGAGAACATCCAGAGAACA
>NW_007579505.1:151195-157411 GCF_000690725.1 Stegastes partitus | reverse complement strand
ACGTAGATCGGACAAGATGTGTAACACTGGCTTTATCCACTGCTCACATTTCTAATCTTGAAATTAATGCGGATTTGCACATTTTCTAACAAGATAATAGCCTTCTTCATTTGCATATCAAACATAAAATGTCATAAAAGGTTTCATGATGATATCTCGTCTTCTTGTTTTCACCCTGTTCCCCTGCAGGCTTGTTGTGCTGCACCCACTCATTGTCATCACATTTTCTTACTTATTTATATCTGCCAGACATTTTGTTAAGATTTTCTTTTGCCATTTAATTGATATTTGCAAATAAATTGTAATATTTTCCTATTTATAAAACAAACAAATAAATAAATGAATGAATGAATGAATGAATGAATGAATGAATGAATGAATGAATGAATGAATGAATAGTATTTTAACTGGCCTGGCAACGCCTCGGGGTCCCCGGAACAGCTAGAAGAGGTGTGTGCGGATCGGGAAGTCTGGGCGGCTTTGCTAAGGCTGCTGCCTCCGCGACCCGACTCCGGATCAAGCAGAAGAAGATGGATGGATGGATGGATGGATGGATAGATGGACGGATGGATGGATGGATGGGTGGATGGGTGGATGGGTGGGTGGACATTCAATAGCTATTTTGGAACATCTTTGGGCTATTTTAATAACTTTTTTAATGTTTCACTATGAATGAGAATAAATAATAATAACAATGTTAACGATGATAAATCAAAAATGTTTTTTTATGTCTTGTTCTGGAAGAATAAGACATTTCCAGTGTTTTGTTTTTTGGTAACACCTAATTCAAGTTTAAAGGAGAACTGCGGAATCATTGTGAGTGACTCTTTGTTTCTCGCCGGCGTGTTTTTGTGGACGGACCACTGTCGCCCTACAGCCAGATAGCAGCTTGACAGGTAACTGTCGGACAGATGTTGTGAGCGGCGCTTAAAACGCTTCTTACGGTTCGGTTCGTGTGTTTCCGGCATGTTGTTGACGGTTCGGTGTGAATGTGAAAATGACGGTTGTTGTTTCTTCCGGTAAACGTTTGTGTGACGGCTAGCTGCTAGCTAGCGTTAGCCGCTTCGCTTCCTGATCCAGGCTAACTGCAGTTAGCTCAGCTGTACTGATTGACTGGCCGAATGAAGCAGCTGCTCTGTTGAACTGCAGCTCAGCTTCAGTCTGTTTTATTCATTGACTCACGTTTGTTTGATGCCGTTCACACAGATTAGCCGAGAACAGCTGCTAGCTGCTAGCTGTGGATGTCTGTGTTTACAGGAGAAGCTAACGTCCAGCAGCCGAACACAGAAAGGACTGAATGAGAAACAGTGAAATGAAGCAGATCAGCAGAGTTCAGACAGCATGAAGTTAAAGGACAGCAGCAGAGAGGCCCATCCAGTCCCACAGCCTCCTAGGAACAGTAAAAATAGCATCATAACAATGATGGAAATATAATAATCTGTGTGTGTCTCTGTCCAGGTGATGGAGTTTGCGGAGCTGATAAAGACGCCCCGGGTGGACGGCGTGGTCCTGCACCGGCCCTTCCTGCCCACCGTGGAGGGGACACTGTGTCTGACGGGCCACCACCTGATCCTGTCGTCCAGACAGGACAACACCGAGGAGCTGTGGCTGCTGCACTCCAACATCGACTCCATCGAGAAGAGGTAATCTGATTACTGCTGGCAGCTTCAGTCTGCTGTCGCCGTTGGTCCCTTCAAACATTTCAGGCAGTTTCTCAAACTGACATTTTTGCACCTTTCACCAAAGAAACAAACACAACCACAAAATCGGAAGTTCCACAAATATTCCTTTTTCTCTTTAAACACCTCAAAATGCAAATCAGATATTCAGCATTCACAGGGTTCTGACTAACATGAGTTTGGTCGTTAACAAGCCTGAGAGCAGCGACTCACTCTGGCACAGTGTCGAGAAGAAAGTTAGTTTTATAGACAGAATCAGAATCAAATAGACTGAAGGATTTCTTTTCAATAAGACAAATGGTATAGAGGTGTTAGCTGTACCTTGACATGTTTCAGCGTCTTCCTGTCGCCTTCTTCAGAAGCATCATCTGACGTGTGTGACGTGTCTTCATCAGCTGTTGTTCCTGGCTGTGGCCAATCTGACAGATCCAGTGGGCGTGTCAGTTTGGCCACACCTACTGCACAAACTGCAGCTACCCGAAGTGGGCCATAGAAAAAGGCAAGCAACAAGTGCTTCACAAACAGGACAAACAGCGCAAGAAAAAGACCAAACAAGCAAAACAGGAAGAAAAAGAAATAGTCACTTTGCCTTACATCCGCGGAGTCACAGAACCAGTCCAAAGAGCCATGAGGAAACAGAACATCCACACGGTGTCAAACCAGACACAAAACTAAGGCAGCTTCTGGTACATCCCAAGGACAAAATCCAGCCGGACAATAAATGCAGCGTAATATAGGAAATCCCCTGTAGAACCTGCAACAAATGGTACGTGGGCGAAACGGGACGGGCCTTCAGCGTGAGGAGGACAGAACACCAGAAAGAGTGTGCAAAAGAAACCACAGGACGTCTCACAAGATCGGAAAAAACAAAAGCCAACCAGGAAAATCTCAAATCTGCCATCTCAGATCACTGCAAACCACAGACTGTATAAAAGATGGACGTAGCAACCGGCCCTGAAACATAAAGCCAACCCGGAAGTGTCAGAAACCTGCAGCATCACTACGTCCACTAGCTGCTGGCTCCACAAAGCCCTGGCTCCCATAGACTGGAACTGGAAAAGAAGTGATCACAGATCACCAAATACTGCATTCCTACAGCTCAGGATTGTTTTCTTATTAGTTTTCATGGTCAGATCCAGAGATCAGGTGGCCAATCTGAAAATAAATCAATACTGAATTTTAAATAAATCATCAACATGTTGCGGGCCAAGGGGCGTGGCTGGCTTGATTGACAGTCGGCAGCGACCATACAGACGAAGCGAGCAGAAGGCGGTTAATGTGGGCGGGGCAGAGAGGGCCCGCCTCTCAATCCGTCTGACCAATCGCTGCTCCTATGGCTCCGCCCCCCTCCCACGATTTTTGCGTCACTGGCTCCAAAAATCCAAGATGTCAACCAGGAAGTAACAAAACCCTGGCTTCATGTTCTCAGTGCAGAAACCAACGGGTGACGTCATGCAGCTACGTCCATCTGTTATACAGTCTGTGCTGCAAACGGGAGGATCACGTGATGAACTGGGAGGACGCGAGGATCATAGGGACTGAGGAGCACAGGTACAGGTGCTGGATCCGGGAGGCGACTGAAACCAGGAAGTGAGGCTCACATACAATCAACAGAGATGATGGAGCGTTCCTCGAAACATGTCAAGGTGCAGCTAACAACTCTGTACCATTTGTCTTATGAAAAAGAAATCCTTCAGTCTATTTGTCTATTGAAGACAAAACGAACATCTTTGCTTGATAATCAGAATCTAATCAGATCATCCTTCACAGTGGAGCTACAGTCTAATTACACGTTTTCCAGAGCAGTGGGCTGATGATCAACACTTTATCTCTGTAACCTGTTCCTGTCTGTCCCTGTTCACTATTAAACGTGTAAACGAGGTGCTGTGTAAATAAAGTATCTCTACAGAAACCAGCAGGACGTCGCTTTAGCCAAAACATCTTGAGGTTTTATTCTCCAGATCTGAGCGCTCATCTTCTGCTCAGACACTTCATGAATTCTCAGTTTTGCTGCTTGGAGGAACTGAAGCAGGAAGTTTGTGTCTCGCTGTGAACTTCCTCCAGGAACAGTTTGTGTTTTGTTGTGTGAAGGTGAAACTGAAGCTGGAGCTCTGAGCAGGTCGGCTGTAAAACGTTGGCACGTCTCTGAGGGGAAAAGGAGCTGCTGGAAGGAAGCGCTTTCCTTCGTTCACCGTCTGTCAGACTCCCAGCGTTCGTAGGAAACATCGTACTTAAAAGAATTTAAACTCTTTTTCAACCATTCATGGCATCATGACACATGTTTAACCAGCAGCGGCTGTGTTGACAGAAATACAATCAGCTTTAATCTGACAAGGAACCGCTGCCGACACAAACCTTCACTCACTGACGCTCTGCTTCATCCAAAGCTCACACATCTGTTCTAGAAATAATGTCAATGGGTACGTTTTTAGATATTTGATGCCTCATCTACATATTTAAATGTGACACAAAGCGCTGTCTTCATGTCAGTCATGAGAAGTTTCATGATGTCTGTTCGTCCAAATGGAATTTTCCAATTTAAAAAAATGTCCAAAAAATTAACCAAAGCATTTCTTTAAAAATGTCTTTTCTTCTTATTCTGGATTTTTACGATATTTTGAACATTTTGTCAAACTCTTTGGATATTTTATTCTTTTTTTTCTTAAATTTGTTGAATATTTTATTTCTTTTACATTTTTGTCACGAATGTTAAGATTTTTTGATTATTTAGTCTTTTTCCATTTGATTAATCATTTCAGAAATATTTTATTCATTTTCTAAGATGAATTGAAGCATTTTGACATGTTTCTGTGTGTTTGTCTTCCTCCTGTTCGTCCTGTACGTCTCATTGGTCAGCAGCTCTTCATCCACCAAACATATTCTGAAGGTTTTTACTGAGAGGCTTGTTCGTCTATCATTCATACAACATTTTTATTCTTAAATACATTCTATTTTCTGATTCATGGAGCGATGAAAAGAGAAACCATTTGACTCTCATGCGTCGTCAAAATAAAACAATAGTTGCCTCGGACCTTTTCTCACCTTTTAAAATCAACCTTGCCTTCGTCTTTCAGGTTCGTGGGCTCTTTGGGAAGCATCATCGTGAAATGCAAAGACCTGAGAGTGATCCAGCTGGACATCCCTGGAATGGACGAGTGTCTGAACATCGCCAGCTCCATAGAGGTCAAAGCCAGCGCTCCAGATCTGCATCATGACCCATAGAGCTGCTGAATGATGTTCTCTGATGGTTGTTATTGGTGTTCAACGTGTTGCTCTGCAGGCCCTGTCCACGCTGGACTCCCTCTCCCTGATGTACCCGTTCTTCTACCGGCCCATGTTCGAGGTCATCGAGGACGGATGGAACTCATTCCTTCCTCAGGACGCCTTCAGAGATCTGGAGTCGATGGTAGGGACCCGACTGTCCGTGGTTCTGTGGAGGAAGTTGTTCGTTTAACTCTCTGAGCTCCACCCGGTGTCCTGGCTCGATTGTGCTCATTAATACGTGTCTGGCTTCATCCATTTGGATGATGATAAAGATTCATCTCCAGTCTGCAGTCACTCTTCAGCCCTCTGAGCTTCGTGTTCCTTCACTGAGGTTCATGTTTCTTGTTCGTACAAACTGTGAGCTTTTGCTGGATTTCAGGTGACTGTCACGTGGAAGACCTGATGGTTGTTTCTGTTCTTGCAGTTTCTTGCTCTGATTTTTTTGCCTTTCAAGCTGCAGGTTTTGCAGCTCGGAGGTTTAACTGTGAGTCTCTGTCTCTTCTTCCCTCCCAGACAGACGAGTGGAGGCTGAGCGAAGCCAACAAGGACTTCAGTGTTTGTCCGTCGTACCCTCCTCTGGTCGCCGTGCCTAAAGACGTGGACGACGACACGCTGAGGAAAGTCGCAACCTTCCGCCACGGCGGCCGATTCCCGGTGCTGAGCTACTATCACAAGAAGAACGGGATGGTGAAGAAACACAAGTTCTTTCTGTCGGTGACACAATCAGAGTTTAGCTCGTTAGTGAAACTCTGTCTTCCTGCCAGGTGATGATGCGAGCAGGACAGCCGCTGACAGGAACTAACGGACGGCGCTGCAAAGAGGACGAGAAGCTGATCAACGCCACTCTGCGTCCAGGAAAACGAGGATACATCATCGACACCCGAACCATCAACGTGGCTCAGCAGGCCAAAGCTCGAGGAGGAGGCTTCGAGTCCGAGGCCAACTACCCCCAGTGGAGGAGGATCCACAAGGCTTTAGAGAGGTCCGAGCTGAGCTTCAGTTTCATTGGTCTGGTTCAGAAGCTAGATGGAAAAATCTGAAGCGGGTTTAAAGGCACAAAGTGACTCCAGTTATCAGCTGGAAACTATAAAAACAGAAAGAATCAGCAGCTTTTTAAACTTTACACTGACACTGGAGCAGCGTAGAGATCTCATAGTCCATCAGAACCACTTCATCCTACGTGTTAGGGTTAGGAACATCTTTCTACTGATGGTGGAACATCTTTCTACTGATGGTGGAACATCTTTCTACTGATGGTGGAACATCTTTCTAC
>NW_007579505.1:146607-149860 GCF_000690725.1 Stegastes partitus | reverse complement strand
TCACCTGTCTGTGTTCACCTGTCCCTCCTCACCTGTTTGTGTTCACCTGTCCCCCCTCACCTGTCCAGGCAGGTCATCCCTTCCAGCAGCGCTGTGCTCAGTCGGCCTTCTCCAACAACAAGGCTCGTCTGGAGGCTCCGGTCTTCCTGCTGTTCCTCGACTGTGTCTGGCAGATCCTGCGTCAGTTTCCCTGCTCCTTCGAGTTCAGCGAGAGCTTCCTGGTGCTGCTGTTCGAACACGCCTACGCCTCTCAGTTCGGTACTTTCCTGGGAAACAGTGCGGCGGACCGGTGAGTCTGGACCTGCAGGTTCACTCAGACTGTTTGGTTTTCTGTAAGTCTTTTATTCAAGGTTTCACACAGTGTCTGTGCAGCCAGAGCACAAACCTCCTGGTGACAGAAACCATGAACGTGTCCAGTGTGACTCCACAGTTGTCTGAACGGATTCATGAACTGTCCAACGTGCTGCAAAGTGATTCACTTTTCAAGAATCACAAAGTTCTGTCCAACTTCACATAAATGTGTCCAGAATGTGTCAAATGTCCTCAATGACACTAACTTGTCTACAACGACTTGAATCTCGTCCTAGTCTGTGCTTCTTACGGGTCCTCTGTTAGAAACCACTGCTGAAGTGTTTAAAGTCTCTGAGCCACGAAATGGGAACTTGGTGTTTGAACCCTGACTGTGTGGACCAGGATTTCCTTTATATGAAGTGATTCTGTTTGTTTAATCCTTTCTGTTTGTTGCTGCCTGTCTTATAACTCGTGCAGCTCTGATTTAACATGTTCTGGAGAACTGGACCTGTTTCTGTGCTGGAGCTCACAGCCTCCTCCGGTTCCTTAGATCCAAACTGTCGCTGCCAGAGAAGACGGTGTCTCTGTGGTCGTGGGTGAATCGTCCTCAGGAGCTGGAGCATCTGACCAACCCTCTGTACGAAGCCAACAGTCTGGTGATCTGGCCGTCGGTGGCTCCTCAGAGCCTGCTGCTGTGGGAAGGTAAGAACCAGAGGCCTGCAGGGGGCAGCAGAGGACCAGAGTGCAGCAGGGACTGACCTTAGTCGGCTAGTTTAGTGGAGGAAAAACTGTTTAATATGAATGAAAGCTTTAACTTCCACCTCACATATCTGACATGTGTGAATATATATTTGTGTGTTGTGTCAGCTGGTCAGTCTTCTGTCCTGATCAGTACATGGAATGGGTTCAAAACACAGTCTGTAGATTCTTAGTTCTTGCTATTTTGGCACCACAGCTGATTATTTCCACTGTGGATTGTTCTCTGCATGAATTGATCAGTTGTTTGGGCTCGAAAGGGTGAGAAAATGGTGAAAGATGTGGATCAGTGCTTCCTCAGATGTTCGGTTTGCTGTCAGAGGACAGAAACCAGCAAATATTCACACTGAGAAGATGATGTTGCAGAAGCTGATTAATCAGTGATCACATTAGGTGGAGATGCATTCATTTGTTTAAATCATTGATGGACTGTTGCAGCTCTCTTTCGTTTCCCCTGAACCTCGTTGGCATGTGGCCTGAATTCCTGTGTGCAGTAACACGTGCAGGTGTGAAGCAGCAGAACAATCACCGGCTTCATCGCGCTGTGCTTTGACTCATGTGTGGACCACGTCTGGAATGAAGGCAGGTTCTGACCTGACGCCTGACTGAGGCACACCAGTGTTTGTGTCAGCGGCTGTGTTTGTGATGGTGGAGGGCTCCTGCTCGCTTCACCTTCAGAGAAACTGCTTGAGTTAGCTGAAGACCTGGTTTGTCCTTGAGCTAGTGTTCAGCCTGACTGAAGGAAGCTGGTCTCACTGCAGTAGATGTCAGAGCATCGCTGTGTTTCCATGCGTGACTCTGTGGCGCTCAGCAGCTACATGAGCAGCACCGTGATGTGAGGACGGACAGTCAGCTCAGTTAAAGCTGCTTCAATGCGGCTACACCTGAACGAAACGGCTCCAAACCTGAAGCTCACATTCCTTGAATCTGTAGAACAAAGGTGGAGGATGTGAAGTTGCCAGGAAGCCCAGTAGCCTGGAATACCCTGAAATCCTGCTGGTACGGCGGTCATTAGGACGCTACTGGAACAGACTGAGCGTTGTGCTCTCAGTGAAACCTGACCAGCAGGTGGCACTGCTGATCTGGAGCCTCTATAAACTGCAGCATCGCTCAGCTCAGACTTACAGGCGTGAAAACATGCATTTATGTTCAAGGAGAGTCTGACACAGACCCTGGTTCACCTGGACAGACGTGACACCTGAAGGTCCGTCTGTGGAAGGCGTGGCCTTGTGGGAGCAAACCTTCCTGGTTCCCTCCGTCAACCGTCACCTGCCTGCAGGGTGAAACCTTCGCATTGCTCACATAGCTCCTGGGGAGTGTCAGTGATGTTCTCAGGATGCCAGCTAGTCTTATTATGGGATGTACAGACGGCGTCCTCTCTGACACCTGAGCTCTTTACTACCAGGTCTATTAGCGTCACATGCTATTATTAGCACTGTGAGCAATAATCTTACGCAACATGTTTATTAAAGCCGGCAGAGATTTTACAGTAGAGCATCATAAACACTGAATTAAACTGTGTTAACAGGAGAAGAGCTGTTGTTGGATCAGTGTACTGAGTGTGTGAGGCTTCATGAAGAACTGGTTTACTGTCCATTTCATGAGGAACAAACACTTACAGCTGAGTTTAAATCAACATTCATGAATGCACTTTTCCATTCTTGATGCTGTTAGATGAACCTTCTTCACACTGAGCTGTTAGAGGAGCAGGATAGACCAGAAGCATTACAAACAGCCACACAGGGACACAAAACGGCCTCAAACACACACCAAACAGGGTTGTCTGTGGAGTCAGGTTCGGACCAATCAGAACAGGACCTACACGATGTCAGGCAGCTGGTTCTGATGTTGTGTCTGGGACCCAAAGCAGTTAATTAGCAAAAAGCTTCATTAAAAATGTAGTTATGAAGCTAAACTCAGTTGTAGATTTTTGAGGTTTTCTCCAGAACAACTAGATGATGAGTGAGTAGGTTCGGCCGTACGGTACAGCAGGTCCAGACAGACGGAGGTCAGTAGGTTCAGACCTTCACCGCTTCGGTCTATAAGGAGAACACATGACACCTGAGGAGCAGCTGCAGCGTGAGCTGCTGCTGATAGGACGAGCTGAAGCCTCTCAGAGGACTGGGCTGGAGGGTCCACAACATCTGAACACCCCAGAGTTCTGTACCCAACTTACAGCTAAGTTAGACCCCTGATGCTCATTTTA
>NW_007579505.1:142901-143677 GCF_000690725.1 Stegastes partitus | reverse complement strand
CTGATGAGCAGAGCAGAGAGAAGTCTGGAGATAGTTCCACATCTGCAGGATGAGGAGACCATATTAGCACAGAGAGACACAAAATTAGACAAAACACAAAAATGAGACGTTGAAGAAGAGAACAGAACCGAATGACAAAACTGACATGAATCAACGTAGAAAGACACCAAAGCAGCAGAGAGGAAAGAGGCCGTTGTGTTTGTCAGGGTGAGGCTCACATCTGCTGCGTATTGATCTGTGAATGTGAGGACTCATGGTGCTTCCTGTCCCTCAGGTCCAACGTCCTGCAGGACAGCCTGATCAAACTGGTGGAGGCCTGCAACGACCAGTCCCACAGCATGGACCGCTGGCTCAGTAAGCTGGAGGCGTCCGGCTGGCAGACCCACGTCAAGGAGATCCTCACCACAGCCTGCCTGGCCGCTCAGTGCATTGACAGGTAAGGACTCACCTGGACAAGTGGCCGAGACGAAAGGACGGGTTCTGATAACTGTGTTCTGTCAGGGAGGGCGCGTCGGTTCTGGTCCACGGCACAGAGGGGACCGACTCCACCCTGCAGGTCACCTCCCTGGCTCAGATCATCCTGGACCCGGCCTGCAGGACCATCAAAGGCTTCCAGGGCCTGGTGGAGCGAGAGTGGCTGCAGGTGAGCTCACCTGAGACCACTGCTCACCTTCATTTACTAGACTGGACTCCAGCTGGTTCTGGCTGCTTTTTACTCCCGTCTCATGTTTCCTGCAGCTCGATGGAAACAGAACTTTGCAAGAGTCGTGTAGAAT
>NW_007579505.1:134321-139306 GCF_000690725.1 Stegastes partitus | reverse complement strand
CAGCTGCTGACAGAGGACATGAACAGAACCAGGTCCAGTCTCAGGTTGTCCTCAGCAGAGGTTGTGTTGGAGCAGCAGAGACGTCTGCTGACGGTTTCTTTAGTTCTGCAGAAACACCTGGTTTGGTTCATTTACAGACGGTGACCAGTGAAAACGTTAAAAACAAACCTCTGATTGTTTTGCCGCTCCGCAACAAGAATCAGACCAACTCAACCACTGTGAGACTGAACTGGAGCGATCAGCTGTTGGTACTGAGCTGCCCGAGCCAGAGGTCCATTATTAGTATTGTTGTTTTTGTTTTTGTTAAAGGTTCTGCTTTGTCACTGAAAACACCTGAACAACTCACCTGTTGGTGTTGGAGCAGCTGAGCTGATTCTGCTGATTCTGCTAAGCTAATGCTAACTCTGAGAGGTTAGCTGTGGCTCTTTGACTGCGGCTAATGCTATCTGTAGCAGCGCAGCATGTTTCTGAAGTCAGATTAGCCGTAACTCTGTTCTGACAGAAAAACAACCTGCACAAGCTAAACAAGAAGCTCAAACATCAACACAAATCAGCCAGTAGCTGCTTTCACAGCGGCTAATGCTATGCTAATGGCTAGCAGCTTAGTTAGCAGCAGTCACAGATTAGCCGGAGACAGAGCTGGGAAACGAAACCTAATAAGATGTTCTAAGATGTGGACCTTAGTGGGAAATAAAAGAGACCGAACAGAGACGGTCATTGATCTGGATCGATCGTTGGGCTGTGAGGCTCTGATGTCATCACTCCTGTTTCTGTTGTACATGTTGACTGATCAGAATTATTCACGTTCTTAATCAGTGAGCTCGTTACTAGCCTAGCTCTACATGACCGTTTCCTGCTGTCACATCAACAAACAGCTTTTGCTGCACACATGATGACGTCCAGTCCTGGGATCCTCATGAATCACTCCAGAGTGTCAGCTTCAGTCATTCAGCCTTCATGTAAATCAGAGGATGGCTGAGGACACAGAATAAACAGGACAATAATTAACAGGAAAACAAACAGAACAAGTTGGATTAGAGTCATAACTCAGCAGCTTTAGAGTCACTGTCAGTCTCCTGGTGTGTCATTATTATTATTATTAGTGTGTGTGTGATAATGTTCTGTTTCCCCTCTGAGCCTGACCTGGTTCTAACTGTAGAGCTGCTCACTTTGGACCGTCCTGGTCAGAAAGCTGCGGTTGTTGTTGTTGACGTGTTGAACATTCCAGTCATGCAGCACATCTCTGAGGCCACGCTGGGATTAACTCCTGCTGCTTCACCACTCACACCTCCATCTGTTGTTGGACTTTGTCTGTTAGCTGCAATGACAATGTCGTCACTTTACATGACTTGTAGAATGAACACATGAGCAGCTGTTGGATTCTGATGGTCCGGTCTGCATGTCAGCCATGAGCTGTTCAGTCATCAGACATTAGTGACTAAACACACAAACTGAGCACAAAGTGTCCACAAAGAGACAAAACGGACCACAAAGATGTTGTTTGTCTGTTGCACTAGCTGTGAGTTAACAGTTCTGTCTTCATGCTTCTCATCCTCTAGTCTGTCTAAAGTTCTAGTCCTGCTAATAGTCCCCATTTCCCCTGGCTGACTCAGTAATCTGATTACTTCCTTATACGTCCTGTTACCTGTTTTTTATCATGTGTGCTGTGAACCAACAGAACCAGTTTCCTGATAAGCACCGTGCCGCTCTGCTCTTGCAGGAGTGTTCCTCCGCTGGAACCGGTCGTCCCGGTGTCTGGACGAGGCGTACGAGGAAATGGTTCACATCATCGAGTACAACAAGGAGCTGCAGGACAGAGTGAACAGTCTGCGCAGGCAGCTGGCCGAGCTGGAGACCGAGGACCCTCTGCTGCAGGCCTCGTAACGGGCCGGTTCCGCTGGCTCCATCCAGAACATCAGCCCAAACATCAGTCGGTGTCATAATCAGCCGTAACTGCTCTGATGTCCGACCCGCTTTAAGAAAAACACGTTTCACAGCCGACACATATTTCTGCATTAATCAGCTGTTTGGTTCCTCAGATGTCTTGTTTGGTCCAAAGATGATTTGTTTACTGTCACAGAGGACAGAACCAGTCGTACTAAAAATGACTCCAGTCGCTACTTACAGGAGGTGGAAATGAATTCAGTAATCGATTAATGGTTGCAGGTCCTGTTAGTTCGTTAAAGCTAAGCAGGGAGAAGTTGAAGCTCCTGGTGTTCAGGAGGTCACATCAACACACCCCCACACTCACGCCGATAGGCTGAACCTGACAGAAGCTGCACGTATACAATCTGTGGGCGTCTGGAAACGCCTGGAGGACAGAAGCTGTTCACTCCTGGATGTATACGGGGCTGCAGCGTTGCCATGGCAGCACATAGGCCGCTGTCAGGCAGCAGGTGACATGAAGAGCGTCGGGAGGTCGGCACCTGCTGCACCGTACAGACCACATGTAACATACGTGATGCTCAGCACACGCATCCAGCTCTCAGAATCGTCACATTCATTGAAGGCGACCTCGTAGAACCGTGACCTCGCTCCCCACCGCAGCAGCTGTTGATCCAACTTCAGTAAACGAACGATGCAGTCGTGCTGCCGTTTCCATGACAACAACATCCCTATTGTCAGCCATCACACGGAGGCTACAGAACGTCGAGCTGAAGTGAGACCGTATAGAACTTAGACTTATATAAGCACGTTGTTGAACGTATGGGAGGTTTAACATTCAGAACCGAAGCACTTGGTGTGTAAACGTGTGTGAAGCCGTTCTGAGATAAAAACACGTAGCAGGACGTGTTGGTCGGCACTCTGTGGCCACGTCAGAACACAGGTGTGTCTGAAATGCCAACGTGACCCGCTGACGCTCAGGTTGGACGAAGCTTCGTTCCGTTTGTTCCTGCCGACGCTTCAGTCCGTGTGTGAGAAGCTCTGACCAGTCGCTTCCGGTGAGCAGATCTCCCATCATGTGGTCGGCGGAGCCACAGCAGCAGTGTGTGATTAAAAACCCGTCATCATGCAGCAGGAGGCTTTGCTCCGTGTGGAGACGTTCAAGCTCGGCTGCTGTCAACACGCAAACCGATCAGAAACGTTCATGCAGCTCCGCAAACAATACAGAAAACGTTTCTGAATGAGTCCCACCAGCAGGTCGGTGTTTCATTCTCCAGCTGTCACTAAACGCCTTCACTGTCAGAAATGTTGCACAATCTGCATCTAAATATAAAGTTTAGGAAACACAAAGGAGTCAGAACCAGGTTCTGCAGCTGTGTGGAGCGACCAGAAGGTTCCGACTGTTCAGTAGAAAAACTACAATCTAACTGTCACCTCAGTGTCAGAGCTGCTCTGCTCCGGAGCTCCTGCAACGCTTCAGCTCAAGTCCTAATCTGGAAACATATCAGCTCCATCTGCTGTTAATCAGCTGAAACTGAATCAGTGTTTGGACGTTCTCAGGACGTTCCAGCAGAACTCTGGGTTCAGTCTGGAGGCTGACCAGGTGGGTGCTGAAGAAAACACACTCATGTCCTGAAAAGGGAAAAACTTCAAATGTCCAAAATAACTAAATAACTAAATCTGTCCAAACCACTCAAAATGTGTTAAAGATGATTCAGGATTTGTCCACAACGTGTCCACACCTGCTTCAAACTGATTCAAAGGACTTGTTCTGCCCAAAGCAGGCAACAGCAGGACGTCATAGAAACCAGTGGATGGTGAGTGAAAGGCGTCCGGCGGTCCGATTCCAGGGAGCTCGTTAACGTAACGACCGGCTGCATGTCTTCTGTTCACCTCGTTAAAATGAACCGCGTTCTTCTTTCACCGCTTTAGTTCCTGTGAAGTTTCACTGCATTAAAGCCTTTTGGAGTCTGTGATCATCACTACAGGCAGCTCGTGCTTCTGTCCATGTGGCCTCTGAGCTTGATTTTAATTAAACATTTATTATGCTTGAATTATGAGAGAACTGTAAATGATTGTTGCTTTGTGCGACGCCTTGCTGTCCAATCAGAGCGCAGAGTAAAGGCGTGTTTGTCTGCTTTAACGTCTCTGTTCAAAATGTTGAAATGTTTTTAAGCCATTAAATATTTACATCACAAACTCTGACTATGAATGAGGTTTGTTTTCTCTCAACATTTCAAACCAAATAGAACTTTCTCACATTAAATCAGTGTTTTAATTGATGTCAGAACACATAATTATATGTTTAAGCGACTATAATTACATGTGAAATGTTGAACTCAGTTCTGTGGCTGAGCAGCGGCCCTCAGCTCTTTCATCTCGATGAACGTTTTGTTTTGTTCTGGTCTCCAGTGAACCTGGTGGAGCTGCTCAGCAGACGGCTGCAGAGCGAAGCAGCACAGTCACTGCTGTTTACCTTTCAGTTGAGAAATATTTGGACAGCAAGGTCCTTTTAATAACTCTGCTCCAGAAGCACCACAGACCTGAAGATGCAGCTCTAGTGAAGAGTTTCAGCTTTAATTCAAAGAGTGAAACAAAAATGTGTGAAATATTTATTACTTGCAGCCATTTTTCCAGCTGCTCACATGTCAGTGAACACGATGCAGGAGCTTTTATGACTCTTTGGAGAATCTTTTGCAGGTGAAGACGGTGGTGGAGGAGCTGCCTGGTGAGGGTCCTCAGGACAGAATCACACAGGTAGGTGGTGGTACAGACCCTCCTCTGGTTAAAGATGCAGGATGGATGTTTTCCTTCAGTCTCTCATCTGTCTTCTCCACAATGTGAACATCACCTTAAAGTGTCTTTGATCCTTCAGATGCAGGTCAGAACAGGTGCTTCCAGTTTCAGTCGCTGTTTCATCCTGACTCTGCAGAAACATCTGGACATGAGAGCAGCTTATTGTCATTCAGCTGACAGTAAAACGAAGTGAGAGCAGGAGAGATGCTCCAGCTGGACCCATGAAGACCCTGAACCACCCAGTCCTGGTTTACTGGTTAAAGTTTCATCATCTCTGAATGTCTCTCACTTGAACAGTTTCTACA
>NW_007579505.1:117892-132564 GCF_000690725.1 Stegastes partitus | reverse complement strand
TACTCAGATCCAACATTTCCTGGTTCCAATCCAAAGGCTTGGGAACATTTAGCATCAGAATGTCACTGTTTCAGTAGCTCAACATTAAATTTTCACACGTTTTCAATAGACTCTGTGATGGATGTTCAGGCTGAGACTCGACAGTGATTTTTTTTTCTCGAGATGAACCTGATTCATTTAGCACCAAAGCTCAGACTGTGTTATTTTGTGTCTGTGTGTCAGAGGACGCTGCAGCTCTTTGACCAGGATTCTCTGCTGTGATGGAACAAACAGCCGATCACCTGCTTCACTGTTGACTCAGGTCGACCTGCTGCCATCATTCATGACTCCACTCATCACAAAGATCCATGAATAGCTACTGGACCTGACGTGCTGTTGCTGTTGGACCTTCAACGCTGCATCACCTCTCGGATCAGGTTCCTCTCAGGTTTCCTGCAGGTTTCAGGTTGGAGGTTACGTCAGTTCAGTCTCAATAAGTCTGATTAGATTTAAATAAACGTAATCTCAGTTTTTCCTCCAGATAGCAGCTCGTGTTTTCACTGGGGTTGATCATTAACTTGTTTTTAGGAATGTTTCCTCCACTGATGACAGGTGTGGGTGTGTGCTGACGTCCACCAATCAGAGGCCAGCTCTGCGCTGAAGCCCTGCCCCCTGCTGCTCCATTCAAAGTGTGTTTGGTTCTGATCTGGTGTCCCAGAAAGGCTGGCGGGCTTTTAAAGGTCGCTCTGACCTGCAGCTCTAAACCCGTCTGACAGAACTCCGGCTGAACCGTGTTCTGGATCAATCATCCAATTTAGACTTAAACTGATCAATGAATTATCCCAGTAGTTGGAGGTGAATGAGATGGTGTGTGACTGGTGGACTGCTGTCTGTGTTTCTGACCAGCATGAGTTCATATCAGTCAGAACATCGGCAGAAGGTCGATCAGCTGCTGGTCAATGAGTCATGTTCTGAGCAGACGTGTTGAAGCTTCTGGTTCCTCACATCACAGTCTGATGCGTCTCTTTGGTGTCCACTGAAGATGTTTTTGCTTAGATATGATTTCAGAAACTCCTCAAATGTCTTGTCATCATCCACAGAAATCCACTTTAGTGTTTTAGAGCTGGATCAAAACAGGAAGTCCAGATTTCAGTCTGAACAAACTCGTGCTGTGCATCTGAACTGGTTTTGCTGTTTCACACGATGGTGATGGAGCTCAGAGAGAAGCTCTGCTCAAACATCTTCCAGCAGCTGACTCAGGAGCTGCTCAGCTCCAGGACAGAACACGTTTAGAGGACAGAACATAAGACCAGGATGTGAGTTTGCTCCTGTGTCCTCTGGAGCAGAACCCAGAGCGACGGTCTGGAGGCTTCATGCAGACTTCTGTTGGGCCTCATCGATGCTCAACTCCGTTTATTCACGTTTGTCTCTTTTCTTTTAGTGTTTTATAAAAACAGCATGAAGTTCAGCTTGATGGGTGAACCAGGATCCTGTCCCACATCAGTAAAGGCTGTGAGTCCATTTTCTAGGATAGAAGTCTAGTTTGATTGTTGGTCACTCAGTAGAAAGTCTGCAGATGTGGATCAGTGTGAGTTCATCAGTGATTCAGGGCAGCAGGAGCATCTAAACAGGAAGTAACAGATTCTGTCATTTTGTTCTGGTTCGACTATGAAACATTTTCTTTTTTTAAATGGAAAACTGCAGTAATGAGAATAAAATGTGAAGCTTCTTTGTGCCGGTTCCGGTCAGTCTGAGGCTCTCCTGGTCTCCTCCAGGGACCTGCTGCAGCTCCAGACCTCCTTGTTCTGTCACATCCACATCAGCTGCAGTCACATGTCTGGAGGCGCCACATTGAGCGGCTGCTTGGCCTCAGGCTGCCCGGCAGAGCCGCACCGGAGCCGGCGGCGGCAGGAGGAGGAGCCTGGAGGAGGACCGCACCTCCGGAGCTCCACCAATCCGAGCAGCAGCCGCCGCATAAAGGGCAGCTGATGCAAGAGCAGCCGGAGATACGAGGAGCAGCAGAGAGACGCACGGTGAGTCCCGGTACCGAGCCACGGGCTGTCGCTTCATACACACGCGTTCTGAATGTCCCTGCAGCCGGGTCGGGATTATTCTCTTTGTTGAAAACGTGGCACAGGCCCGGTTCAGGACCCATCCTCGTGGTTCTGAGCTTTGTCCCGCTGACACTGATTCAGGTTCTGGATCGATTCCAGCGCCCCGCTGACCCGCTTTATTCAGCCCAGAGCCCGTTTCACGTGTTAACGGTTCCGTCGAGCAGCTTTTCTCGGTGTTCTGGTTCCGATTCACTGTAATGAAGAATCAGTTTTCTCTAGAAGAACTTCCAGATTTAAGCCCGACAATCTCCTGTCAGAGTCCAGATCCAGACCTTGTCCGTGTGTTTCCTGGCACGTTGCCGGGTTCGGGAGTCTGGCTCGGTGCCGGTCCGCCTCCTGATCTTATTGGCTGCAGCGGCGCAAAGTGAGGATGAGCTCTCAGGGTTCTGTAGGTCCTGGACTGTGTCCTTCAGGCTCAGTTTGTCTTTTGGTTCTGAGTCCAGAGTTAACAGGCTGCTGGTTACATCAGAGTTCTGGTTCTGTGTGAAGGAGAAAGCTGGGTTTGTGTGCAATGTATGACTTGGCACTGACCCGGTGTTTGTGCCCTGCAGGTTACCGTCATGCCTGTCATCAGAACCCTCCGCACAGTGGCCCGGCAGGTCCAGCAGGCCCAGCCGGTTCTGTTCTCCGGCTGCAGCTGTCAGCCTCTGATGGTGGCGGTCCGCAGCATCAGCTTCTCCCCCCGACAGGTGACGTCCGACGCCAGCTTCCACTCGGTGTCCTTCTCCGAGACGGACCACCCCAAGGTTCTGATCACAGGTATGAGCTGCTGCCGGTTCTGCCGGTTCTGCTGGTTTGGCAGTAGGAGCTGCCAGCTGGACTCGGTGTGGGAGTCGACCTGAGCGACTCCGGTCTCCATGGAGACTGGTTATTATTGGCTGCCGTGTCCTGGGCTGACTGTGTTTGTGTCTGCAGGTGGACTCGGGCAGCTCGGAGTCGGACTCGCCAAACTGCTCAGGTACTTGTCAGAACTCAGAACCCACCCGCTGAGCTGCAGCAGTGTGTCGGCGTTGTGTAACTGTGGTTTGTTTTCAGGAAGAGGTTTGGAAAGAACAACGTGATTCTGTCCGACATCAGGAAGCCTCCCAGCAACGTCTTCCACAGCGGTGAGCAAACACCTGACCTCAGGTTACCGTCCACACACACACACACACACACACACACACACAGACACACACACACACACTCACACACACTGTCTCACACACACACACACTCACACACACTCACACACACTCACCCCTCAGCTCAGGAAACGTTCTGCTCATGTCTCAACACTTCAGGTTTCATCACACGAGCAGCTCAAAGTCTGACTGAAAGCACAACTCACAAAATTCACAGATTTGGCAACAAGCTGCTCGGTGTTGGGCTGACTCAGCCTGACATGACTAAAGTACATCATTGGCCAACACTTCCTGCTTCACATCGACCGGCGGCGGGAACACGTCACCGTCAGATCAATACGTGACGTCAAGCAGCTGGAAGCAGCTCAGACCAACATCCACTGACTCACAGCATCCTGACTAGCAGCAAACACTGACCCCAGATCAGGTCTACATCCATCCATCCGTCTGAACACTGGACTTGGTTCTGGTCACGTCCTCTGTCAGCAGCTGCTAGCATCAGTATTATGGGATGGATCGTAGTGGTACCAGGTTACTGTCTATGACATAGAGTCATAGAAACAATCGTTGGTACCCTGGACGTGGTTCTGGTATATCAGCAGCAACAGAACCAAGTTTAAGGTGTAAAAGTGATCAATCTGGACCCTCCTCTGTGGTCTCCTCACAGTCTGAAGGTAGAACTCTGGTCAGTAGATAAAGGTTCTGCAGATACAGAACCAGAAGTTCTGGAGGAACTTTGGTCACATTTGGTAGATTTTATATTGACTGACTCATTTACACTCAGAAAAATAAAGGTGCTAACTGGAACCAAGAAATGGTTCCTTGCAAAAATGCCACAAAAGCACCACTGTTCGTTCCACAATCAGGTTCTATAGGAACCTCCAAAGGTGCCTCAAAGAACCATCAAAAAATGGTTCCATTAGGCACCATAAGTGGTGCTCCAAAGAGCCACGGGAGGTTTTTAAGGAACCGTTTTCCAGGTAGTTCTTTGTGGATCCGCCTGGTTCCACTTTAATGACAGGACTAAATAGTTCATTGTTTTTAGACCAAAAATGGAAATATAAGAATTTGCAGCATTTCTGGTTCCATCAGAACACATTTGTTATTTTGGGTTCTTCAGACAGAACATGTTCTAAGATGGCAAACTGTGATTCTGATGTTTCATCACCAAATGATTCATCAGAATGAAATCATGACTTCATGCTGTCACCTGAAACATGAAGAACCTTTAAAGAACCACAGGAAGTCGGTGAATTGTTCTTGTTCTCAGCAGATCTAAAGACAGACTGTTGTGTCTCCTTCAGGTCCCTTCATCTACTCAGACATCCTGGACTACAAGAACCTTCGTGAAATCGTGGTGAACAACCGGATCACCTGGTTGGTCCACTACAGCGCTCTGCTCAGTGCCGTTGGAGAAGCTAACGTAGCTTTAGCTCGCTCTGTCAACATCACAGGTGAGCCGGTTCAGCAGGTTGTTGTTGTTGTTGTTGTTGTTGTTGTTGTTGTTGTTGTTGTTGTGTACTGACGGACTGGTTGCGTTCTTTCAGGGCTTCACAACATCCTGGACATCGCAGCAGAACACGGTCTCCGTCTGTTTGTTCCCAGCACCATCGGAGCCTTTGGGCCCACCTCCCCTCGGAACCCGACACCGGACCTGTGTGTTCAGAGACCCAGAACCATCTACGGAGTCTCCAAAGTCCACGCTGAGCTCATGGGAGAGG
This sequence comes from Stegastes partitus, assembly GCF_000690725.1. Taxonomy (NCBI): domain Eukaryota; kingdom Metazoa; phylum Chordata; class Actinopteri; family Pomacentridae; genus Stegastes; species Stegastes partitus. The sequence goes on along the minus strand of NW_007579505.1, from coordinate 127,626 downwards.
TTAGAACACCGAGAACAGCTAAAAGATTATCAGAAGTTTAGTCTGTAAATTAGACCTCTGATCTGAGTCAGGATTGTTTCTGGATCCATCTACATGTGGGTCAGAGGTCCTCAAAGGTCCTGTTTGGTCCAAAGATGTTCAGTTTACTGGAACCAGAAAACATTGACTGAAGAAGCTGAAGTCAGAGAGTTTAGAGGGTTTCAGATGACTGACAGTGAATAATTATCAGAACACCTGGAGATGAATGTTGGACCTGCTGATGTCAGTAACACGTCCTTCTGTCCATCAGTACTATCACCACCGCTACGGGCTGGACTTCCGCTGCCTCCGTTATCCAGGAATCATCTCTGCAGACTCGATGCCGGGAGGCGGCACCACAGGTACGACCCAGACCCGGTCGCTGCTGTCCTCTTTCAGCCAGTTGTGTAACTGAGTTGTCAGGACTTGTTGCGTTTTTCGATCAGACTCAGCAACGAGCTCCGATCGGCTTTCAGAACCGCAGTCAGCTTCAGATCCGTCTCTGCCTGATCAGGAGTTTGATTTAACTCTAATCTTTACCTTCAGACTACGCTGTGCAGATCTTCCACGACGCCATCAAGAGCGGGAAGTTCGAGTGCAACCTGAAGCCGGACACGCGGCTGCCGATGATGTACATCGACGACTGCCTTCGGGCCACGCTGGAGGTGATGGAGGCGCCGACCGACTCGCTCAGCATGAGGACGTACAACATCAACGCCATGAGCTTCACGCCCGAGGAGCTGAGCCAGGAGCTGCAGAAACAGATGCCCGAGCTGGAGGTCACGTACGACGTGGACCCAGTACGGCAGGCCATCGGTGAGACGCCCGCGACTGGTCCGATCATGAGCTGAGGAGATCTGAGTCCTGCATGAATCTGCTGCTTGAAAGACACCAAAACCCCCGAAAGTTTCTGTCAAACTTCTCCTCACTTTGGGCTCATTTCTTTGTTATTTGATGCAAAAATGTAAAAACGTGAAACCAACGTGCTTCCACAGATGTGAACCACTGGAAACATGGAGGCTGCTCTCCTGTAGATGTTTCCTCCTGACAGCTTTAGCTTCCTGCCTTCAGCTGAACACTGAACAGCTGAGATGAGCAGAACTTCTGGTTCTGACAGTTTTGGGGTTTTTGGCCAATTTTGAATTGGAAATTGGAAAATGATGTGATTTCTGATGAAATGTCTCGATATGAAGCTCAGACTTGTTGGATTTTTCCTGCTGGCAGGTTTCTGTGATGATGAACACGTTCTAATGAAACTTTTCTGTCTGTTCAGCCGACAGCTGGCCGATGAACTTCGACGACTCCAATGCGAGGAAGGACTGGGGCTGGAAACACGACTACGACCTGCCGGAGCTCGTCCAGACCATGCTCAACTACTTCGGGGCAGAAACCCGGATGGCTCGCGCCAACTGAGGCGGCGCCGCTGGTTCTTTGTACATAATGTAAAGACTGACCAAAGAGAATAGAAGCTGTACATGCTGGTTCTTTCTCGGTAAACTAAAGGGCTCAGCTCGCCGCCGCGACGCCTCCAGAACTTAAGCGGGTCGGACAATCCTCCCGCTGTCTCTGCTCTCTTTCCTTTTCCTGCTCGCAGGTTCTGGTGTCGGCAGTATCAGGGATTCTAACGGGCCTTAAGACGACGACTTGCATGTTGAGGAGTGTTTGGGTAACAATCAGCTGAACGTCTGTCAGAGCTTCATTCTGTTAAATGTCTGAGGATTGTCAACATTCAGGTTCTGCTGAAGCTCCAGAGCTGAAGTCGGGCCAGTTTTATCCCGAAGCACTTCAGAAGGAATGAAACCCTGCAGGTTCTGACAGGTTCTGATCCGACACAGATTCTTCCCTCAACCTATTTATTCTGTCGCTGTGAAACATGTGGGAGCTTCAGCAGGAAAATCTTTTCTTAACTTTCTCAGCGTTTCTGTCCACGTTTGTTATTTTATTTCCATGTAGCCGCTCTGTGGTTCTGATTCTGTTCTGTCAATCACACGATGAGCTTTGACAATAAAACTTTTTCAGCGTACGTCTGTCTGCTTCTGGCGTTTTATTTGGGTTCCAACCTTCTCCGATCATCTCCAGCTGCTGATGGAGCGACCTCTCCACGTTCCTGTCGGTCTGAGAACAACCTCCAGAACTTTAACTGGACTTTATGTCCTCACTCTTCACATCACTGACCGTTCTGACAGTCACCAGATCCACCTCAGATCTGGTTGTTGCTGCTGTTGTGTTCATGGAAGTGAAGAAGTCATGAATGAGGAGGAACTGTGGAGGGAAACCTGTGGAGATGCTCTTTGCTCTGACTTGTGCTGTGCAGATATAAACGCAGCCTTTCATTTAAAGCTGTGTTGAAGCTTTAAGACGGTTCTGTGTCAACAGCAACATGCAGCTTTAACAACAGTCAGACAAACCAGAGAATGAAGGTAAAGTCCTGAATCATCTTCAGCGTGAGCTTTAGAGACATGATGATACAAACTGTGTCTTCGTGTCTGTTTTATAGGAGTTTCAGAGATGTTCTGAAGTGTCCTTCACACTGTGTGAGCTTCACACTAACTCTGGTCTCCATTGATCAGCCCTGTGCCAAGTCTGAAGCAGCTGCCTTTGTCTGGTGTCCACAGCTCCATAGTGACAGTAGTTGACTGTCCGTGGAGTCATTGTAGGAGGACGACCACTGCAGCCCTGATCAGTGCTGCTGTGGCTCCTTCTGGACCTCCTGGTTCCTGCTCACACTGGGCTGCACTGGGTTCTAGCTGCTCACTGATCTTCTGGATCCTTTTCCATCTTTGTCCAGTCTCTCAGTCAGATGTTTCTCCTCCTCTGTTCAGGTCTTCTCCATGTGGAGCCATGATGCAGACATAGATAGACACAGTCCAGAGGTCCAGAACTGAGAAGGTTCTGCTGCTCTCAGCTCGTTGTAGAACCATGTTCATGCAGGTGGACTGATGGAGACCACAGGCGTCCTTCGTCTGAGGACAGCAGCTTCTTCAGTTTCTGTGTTCAGGTCACCTTGTTTTGTTCTGAAACCGATCAGCTGATTCAGTTCAGCAGCTGCAGAACTCGACACAGCAGCAGGTTTTTATTTCGGCTCTGCAGGAGCTTCACTTACTTTCTGCTCTCGTGTCAGTAAAACTGCAGAAACTCTGACAGGATTCTTCACAGATCCTGAACCTGCAGCAGCTTCACTCTGATTTAAATCAGACACAAAGAAGGAGTCTGTGTTCTCCTTCAGCAGAGCAAAGACGAAATACGAGGAAGAACTCTGACAAACGTGTCAGCAGCATTTCTGTTATGTAATAGTTTCAAGTTACAAACTGCAGGTTCTTCTGTTGGTGTCTGAATCGTTTCAGCTGTAAAATCCTGTCAGAGTTTCTGTTCTCCTGTGAAACCATCAGGGAGGTTTTCTGTCGGCAGCTCAGCAGAAACGTGGCAACGCCAATATAATCTGAGTTCAGCCACAGAGTCTGACGGAGTTCCTTCTTCTCATCAGGTTTCTGCTCAACACGCTGCCATGGGATTTTTAATATAGTATCTGTGAAACTCAACATTGTTGCATCAGGTTCTGTCAGAACTGTTTGTTTCATTGTCCATGAACAAGTGGCTCCGGTGATGTCACAGCGTGTGGAGCTCAGATCTCCAGGGCGTTCCTTCAGCGTGGTGAGTCTCTGCTGACGTGGTTCAGATCCTCTGCTGTGTCAGCGGGCGGATCAGCAGCATCACCTGACTGCACCACGTCCACACCTGCTGACAGGTGAGTCACTCCTGAGGCTGACTGCAGCAGCATCAGTCGGTCAGAGCTGAAGAAGAACCTCTGTAAAGGTGGAACATCTTCAGGAGGACGCTGGAGGACACAATGAGAAGGAAGAGAGGTTTCATCTTCTGCTCTTGTTCAAACAGTTCAGATCATAACGTTGGAAAAACATTTAATATATGAAGAGTTCATTTGCACAAACAGATCAGTCCATCTCCAGAAACCTTCATGAACCCACGTTTCCATCGTCTACCTGAGACAGCATCAGTCAGACTCAGAGATCTGCTGTCGTCTCCACTGACTCACATCAGCTTCAGTCTGATCCAGTTCATCTCAAGCTAACAGCAAAACAATAAGTTGTACAAACATGGAGGAGAGATCTGAGTCTGCTAACGAGCTCTTCACATGAGTTCTTCATCAACATTAGAAACCGTCTGCTTGTGATGAAACACGTCTGTCAGGCTCAACACGTATGAAGAGCTTCTACAGCCCAGAACACGCTAACAACACGCCTCAGTGTCAGTCTGTGGTTTCTGTTACTGTGTGTGTGTGTGTGTGTGTTACTGTGTGTTACTGTGTGTGTGTGTGTTGCTGTGTGTTACTGTGTGTGTGTGTTGCTGTGTGTTACTGTGTGTGTGTTACTGTGTGTGTGTGTGTGTTACTGTGTTTGTGTGTTACTGTGTGTTACTGTGTGTGTGTGTGTGTTACTGTGTTTGTGTGTTACTGTGTGTGTGTGTGTGTTACTGTGTGTGTGTTGCTGTGTGTGTGTGTGTGTGTTGCTGTGTGTGTTTCCTAGAAGAGGTTCTGCAGGAACAAAGGCCCGTCTCAGTCTCCTCGTTGCCTCCATGTTGTTCTGTTTCTGTAAAGGAACCTCGGTTCTTATGTAAGACGTCTCGCTGGGCGTGTGCGCACACACACACTGTGGGCAGCCAATCAGAGGGCTCGGTGGGCAGCTGGGCCCCCGTGTTGTGTTGTGTTGTGTAGTGCTGGTTGTGTAGCCGGACTCACACTGCAGTGAGACATAAAGAGGTGCTGGGATCAGAGCCAGACGCCGAACCCAGCTGCTGCACCACATGGAGGCCGTTACCGTGGAGACGCAGGCCCACACCCCCCACAGGAAGGAGGCTCCGCCCACCAGCCACACACACACACACACACACGGCCTCAGCAGAAACTGGTCTGAATGTTAGGGTGTCAGTTTCTGCTGCAGCTTCTGCAGAAGAGCTGAGTACTGAGAAATGTTTAGCGCCACGTGTTCTTCACGTGTTCTTCACGTGTTCTTCACGTGTTCTTCACAGTTACATCAGTTTCTGCTCCGTGTTTTAACATCTTATTTCCTGTTTTATTCATTCTGAGCTTGTGTTGTCAGTAAGTTCTGTAAAACCCAATAAAGGTGCAATAAAGAAATCAGTGAGTTCCTCCAGAACCTCCTCAGATCATCTGGTTCTGTATCTGCAGAACCTTTATCTACTGACCAGAGTTCTACCTTCAGACTGTGAATGTTCCAGAGGTCCAGGTCCTTGAAGTCCACAGAGGAGGGTCCAGATTGATCACTTTAATGGACTTTTTCCATCAGAACTTCACCAGTGCAGCAGATGGACACATGGTGTGGAAGCAGTCTGTGATGATGATTCTAAACATCTGGAACTCCATCAGTCAGTCAGAACCACAGAAACTTGTTGCTTCTGATGAAGGATCACTGAGGTCTGAATGAGAATCTACAGAAACATCTACATGATCCTCTAATGGTCTCCTAAACATATAGGTAGGATTTGGTGTCACTGAAATCTGGACATAATCAGTCCAATAAAATAAGAGATGAGCTGGAAGGAAAGTGAGCTTGTTCCAGCAAGACAAACTGATTTTATTGTTCGGTTCTGTAGAGTCCCAGTCGTCCAGGGCCGGTGGAGCTCAGACCTTCAGTGGAAGAAGCTGCTTCTAGAAAGAACCTCTAGAATGAAGGTGAAACCAGCGGAAACACCTGAGATATGGACCTGATTCTGCTGCTGTCAGACGTTCTGTGCTCTCTGTGGAACCCGGTTTCTCTCTGAGCACATCCTGATGAAGACGGACCTGCTGATCAGGTTGGATACAACCTGAGACGTCGGCTGATCCACGCAGAACAGCATCAGAGTCAACGTTGTTTAAAGGGACTTGATGAAAAGTTAAACATGAAACCAGATCAGCAGATGCAGGAGAGAACGTTTGAATCCCGACTCCAAGGTGGAGAAACTTCCAGTATCAAGTCAGTTTAATGGATTTACAACGATTTGAATTTTCTTTAAATCAACTTCATGCTTGAATCAGCATCATGTGAACCCATCAGCAGAGTGTTGGTCTGAATCAGTCAGAGGTTTCCTTTGATTCAGGTGTTTTTCACAGCAAAAGTTTTAACGGCAGCTTCAGCTTTCGTCTCGACATGAAGAGTCACGTCTGTCCTGATCCCGTCAGGTGTCTGTTACACAACCGGCTGTAATCCCACGAGTCAGCACAGATCAGGGATCGGATCAAACGGCTTCAGCTGCACGAACCAGCACACAGACCTGACCCTGGACCAGCAGACCAACATCTAATCCTCAGAGTAAAGAAGCTCTGAAAACAGGACAGGAACAGTTTCGCCTTTAGATCTCTGAGAACGTTCTCCTGGAGCTGCTCGCCGAGGGTTTGGGTCGTCTGAGTTGTTGAACGTTCTGATTTGAACAAGTCAGATCAAACTCTGTGACATAAAATATTGTGGGTTCTTAATATTTAAACTTTTCACAAACATTGGAACCATAACTGACCTTGACATTTAAATTCTAGTTTGTGTTACATAAAATACTGGTTTAATCCAATATTCACATTCTTAAGGTCACATTTAGTGATATTGTGGGTTCTTCACATTCTTAATTAATTTAATCAAGTTAACATCAACATTTAAACTTGTGAGTTGACATGAATTTTTCTCACTTAACATGTAAAATGATGTGCTGAATAAACAAAAGCGTTTGACTTGAACATTTATCAAAGAGTTAAATATTATTGTTTTTAGCTGAGAACTAAAGCAGAGCGAGCCGTGAGCAGACGAGACCAGCTGACTGTCTGTTTGAGGGTTACAGTGTGAAGCTCAGCAGAGTTTTAGGTGCTGGATGAACAAAGACTCCTAAATCTAGTAAATATCACAGATTTATGTCTCTGGTTAAAACGCCTGTAAACAGGAAGGACGCTGACCTCAGTCCTCCTGCTCTCACTTCAAATCTGTGATAATATTCAACTGAAATAAAAACACCTCGTGCACGTCGCCTCATATCAAGGTGTTCCTTCTGCTGATAAATATTCCAACAAAGTGACTCAAGGACACTTTCTGGATCCGAAGCCTCCGTCATGTGGAGCTTTCAGACTTTAGAGGAGTTTAATGTTCAGCAGCGATCACATTCAGTCCAGGAACATAGATGAGATGTTTAAAAGCCTGTCTGAGTCTCTCCCCGTCACACTGACTGCAGCTTACATAAGAGCCTCGGACATATTTCACATCTCAGCTGCAGCTGTTTACTGAGCTGCTGCGTTCAGGTGCAGCTCCGGCGCTTCTGGTTTAGCAACAGAATCACGGAGCCTGAATGATGATTTACAACTTTTAATCTGTCTGTGATCAGATGTTCCTTTAGCTGCTGTAAATCTGCCAGAACATAAAGTTCAAGCAGCTGCTGCACATCCGAAGCATCACATGCAGCTACGAAACGTGAAGAAGTTTCTGGATCAGCTGCAAATATTGGAGCAAAGAAATTGTGCAACAGTTTGTTTGAACTTTATATCAGAGTTTAGTTGGGTGGAGCTCAATGAACACAGATAAAAACAGTAATTCTAATGCACCAGTGTGTTGCTTTACTGCAGTTTATGGTGGAAACTTTATGTGAACCAAACACTAAATTCAGACCCAATGAGCAAATGTTGCAGCAGGGCTACAAACTGGATCTGAACCACTCAACTTGAATAATTGTGATTTAAATGTAAATTGGCTTTTATTCCACTGAGTATTCAAGTTGAGCCATTCAAATATAAATGACTTAAGTTCAGTTTCTAGTGGTTCATCTTACTGCCCATGTTGATAAAAACAGACCTATCCATTCTGTTTTGGAACAGATGCATCAATTATAAACATATATATGTTTTTTCAGCTGAATTTAATGTAAATATCACAACTCTGTTGACCAAACTTTTTTTAAAATATATTTTGAGCATATTTTCTTTGTGTTGTCGAGCAGCATCAGTGTTTTTTATTAAACCTGCAGAACACCTGCAGCCACGTGACCTCGTGCTGTCGCTGTGTGGCTGTGGCGCCCTCTGCTGGCCAAAAGAACCACATGCAGCGAACAAATTAAAAGATAAATTTTAATAAAAACTGTTCATCTTATTTCGGATATGGCACCTGTCTAATACTTTTATAAGGACAAATAAACCTCCAGTAACTTCTCAGTCTTTGCTAACAGCAGCTGCGTGTCACAGGTTCCGTTCAGGCATCTTCCCGGAAGCCTCCTGCGCTGACGTCACGCTGTGTCAGGACCCCAAGATGTCGATGCTAGCTGAACGTATGTAAACTTCTCTCTGAGTTTTAAAGCTTGTTTCAGTTTTATTTCACTTTAACAGTGTGTTTAAACGTGTCGTCTCGTTAGTGAGTCGCTCCGGCAGCTGCTGTCTGAACGCCGAGTCCCGGAAGTGCTCCGTATTCCGTCGGTGTGTCTGTTAAAGTGTTCCGGCAGTTAGCATTAGCATTAGCTGCGGCGCAGTGTACACACGTGTTTTCTCTGGAACCTGATCAGCTGTAGTTTCATGAGCTGATCCTCATGGACGAATACGTTTTATTCAGTGTCAGTTCTGGTCTATTTTAAATCAGCTTTTGTTCTGTGCCTGTTTGTTTCCGGACTCTGAGGATGTTTCGATCAGCTGGAAGTCTGTCAACACGAAGCTTCAGTCGGAACACGTTCACTGAGCTGCTGAGTGAATCCACTGTTTAGAAGAAGCTGCTGAGAGCATCCGGTCTGACTCCTCAGGCTTCATGTCTCCTCAGCTGTGGGTTTAGTTATAGCAGCTCCTATCAGAAGTGATCCTGATCAACGGAGGACTTGTTGTCAAACTGTAAACTGTTTCTTTCCAAACTCTGTAAATATAAATGATCTGAATGAAATGGATCCAGGTGTCTGACCTGGAGTCTGTCAGAACCACATTGATTCATTATTTATTCATAAATGATCCTCCTCAAGTGTGTCCGGATGTTCACTGATGATTCTGATGAACTGATCTGAAGAACATGATGCACAGAACAAGTCGTGTTGTCGTTCTGTGTTGTGTTGTTCTATGTTGTTGTTCTGTGAGTTGTTCTGTGTTGTGTTGTTGTTCTGTGTCGTTGGGTTTTTCGGGACTGGCAGAACCCCTTAGTGCCCCTGACCAGGATCTCTGATACCCCTTTTCCACCAAAGCGGTTCCAGTGCTGGTTCCGTACTCGTGCCTGACTTAGCACCTGTTCCTTGTGTTTCCACCACTGAAGCACTGGTGCAGTATTGCATATGGACCCCCTTGAAAATGGACCTGGGCTCAGAATTCCACAGCGGAGTTTGGACCCCCGGGTTGGGGTTGTGCTTGAATTTTGTTGTCTATGTTCATATTTATTTATATCTTTAAAATTATTCGGGGGGGTCCATTTACAATCTTGCACCGGCTCCAGGCTCTCAGAACTGGTGCTTAGCAAGAACCCACTCTGTTCTGAGGACCGTCGTGTTGACTTCTGTTGTGTAGACTGTTGTGTAGACTGTTGTGTGTTGTGTAGGCTGTGCGTTGTGTAGGCTGTGCGTTGTGTAGACTGTTGTTGTGTAGACTGCTGTGTGTTGTGTAGACTGTTGTTGTGTAGACTGCTGTGTGTTGTGTAGACTGTGTGTTGTGTAGAGTGTTGTGTGTTGTGTAGACTGTGTGTTGTGTAGGCTGTGCGTTGTGTAGACTG
>NW_007579505.1:115345-117042 GCF_000690725.1 Stegastes partitus | reverse complement strand
GCTGTGCGTTGTGTAGACTGTTGTTGTGTAGGCTGTGCGTTGTGTAGACGGTTGCGTTAACGTTGCTGGTCTCCGTGCAGCCCGCAGGAAGCAGAAGTGGTCCGTGGATCCCAGGAACAGCAGCTGGAGCAACGATGACTCCAAGTTTGGCCAGAAGATGTTGGAGCGGATGGGCTGGTCCAAAGGAAAGGTCAGTGTCAGACCCACCAGAACCGTCCTCAGGTGTTCTGGTATTGAGTCTGGAGAACCACAGTCAGAACCAGCTAACAGGAGCTAGAACCAGACAGCAGCCAGTCTGGATCCAGCTGGGACTAGAACTCAGGCTGTGATTGGTGAACTCGGGTCATGTGCTTCCTGTGTGTTCAGGGTTTGGGCCGGACCGAGCAGGGCTCCACCGACCACATCAAGGTCCGAGTGAAGAACAACAGCTATGGGCTGGGAGCCGACGCCAGCCACGAGGTGAGAAACACCTGGACGGAACCTCCTCTGGTCCAGCTGGTGCCTGTTAAACATTCTACTGTCAGACTCAGTTAGTTGAAGTTGTGTTGAAGTTGTGTGACTGTATTGTCCTCTGATGGTCTCAGGACAACTGGATCGCCCACCAGGACGACTTCAACCAGCTGCTGGCTCAACTCAACAGCTGTCACAGCCAGAGCAGCAGCAGCGGTACGGACACAGCAGACGCACAACAGACACACAACAGACACAGGGCGGACACACAGCAGACACGCAACAGACACGCAACAGACACAGGGCGGACACACAGCAGACACGCAACGGACACAGGGCAGACACAGGGCGGACACACGGCGGACACACGGCGGACACACGGCGGACACACGGCAGACACACAACAGACACGCAACAGACACGCAACAGACACACAACAGACACACAACAGACACACAGCAGACGCACAACAGACACGCAACAGACACAGGGCGGACACACAGCAGACACAGGGCGGACACAGGGCGGACACACGGCAGACACGCAACAGACACACAACAGACACACAGCGGACACACAGCGGACACAGGGCAGACACAGGGCAGACACACACACCTGTGTGAGGTCTGGCAGTGACCAGCTCCGTGTGGTGGACCAGTCACCACACGGCGTGGCTGCTGGTGACTGGTCCATCCAGCAGGGGGCGCTGCAGGGCAACATGTGGCAGAGAAGTGAACAGCAGCTGCTGTGGAAGCTGGCAGACGTTTGTTCAGTGATGCTGGAAGCTGTTAAAGTTCACAACCACTTATTTGTTGTTGCTGTTTTTGTTTGTGTAGAACCTGCAGCAGAGGAGCAGAAAGGCTTCAGTCTGGAGGAGAAGTCCAAGACCTCCAGGAAGAGAGTCCACTACATGAAGTTCACCAAAGGTGGGTCGGTCCCTGAGCTGCTCAGTTACAGCCATCAGAAAATAAACCAGAACCTCCTCAAAATGTCTGGTTCTGTATCTGCAGTACCTTTATCTAATGATCAGAGTTCTACCTTCAGACTGTGTAACACACAGGAAGCTCAGACCTGCTGGTCAAGCCCACAGCACTGATAGGCAGGAATGTGGTGTTCACTGGTCCACGACGAGACGCACAACTACTGCAGAGAGACGCACAACAAGCCCAAAGAGACGCACAACTACTGCAGAGAGACGCACAACAAGCCCAAAGAGACACACAACTACTGCAGAGAGACGCACAACT
>NW_007579505.1:111846-114016 GCF_000690725.1 Stegastes partitus | reverse complement strand
GAGTTAGAGGGTAGATGTAGAGTTAGAGGGTAGATGTGGAGTTAGAGGGTAGATGTAGAGTTAGAGGGTAGATGTGGATTTAGAGGGTAGTACCTGGTTGTTCCACCAGGTGGAGTCTTATTCTGTTTAATCCTGTAGAGACCATGGACTGTATAACAGATGGACGTAGCTACCATGACGTCACCTGTTGGTTTCTGCACTGAGAAAATGAAGCCAGGGTTTTACTACTTCCTGGTTGACATCTTGGATTTTTGGAGCCAGCGATTGGTCAGACGGATTGAGAGGCGGGCCCTCTCTGCCCGCCCACATTTACCGCCTTCTGCTCGCTTCGTCTGTATCGTTGCTGCCGACTGTCAATCAAGCCAGCCACGCCCCTTGGCCCGCAACATGTTGGCAGTTTTTTTAAAATTCAGTATTGATTTATTTTCAGATTGGCCACCTGGTCTCTGGATCTGACCATGAAAACTAATAAGAAAACAATCCTGAGCTGTAGGAATGCAGTATTTGGTGATCTGTGATCACTTCTTTTCCAGTTCCAGTCTATGGGAGCCAGGGCTTTGTGGAGCCAGCAGCTAGTGGACGTAGTGATGCTGCAGGTTTCTGACACTTCTGTGTTGGCTTCATGTTTCAGGGCCGGTTGCTACGTCCATCTTTTATACAGTCTATGGTAGAGACCAGAGGAGGCGTCGACGTGTCGGTGGCTTCAGAAAGCAAAAAGAATAATGTTATTTTATTTTTTTAATTGTTCACGTTTATTCAAGCTGTATGGAGACAAAACGACCACAAACACCCGAACTCTGTGGAGACTGTGAACAGTAAATAGTTGAACATCTGCAGTATCTGGAGACGTTTTTTCCAGTGACGGTAACGTCTGGGGAACCTTGGAAACATGTTGGTTCTGATTTCCATCTTCTGTGTCATGGAAGCTACTGTTTGTTGTTTGACTGTTAGAAACCTGAGAAGGAAGCTGTCTGACCTGTTGGTTCACCTGTTTATGGCAACTCAACACCGTTTGCCCTGAAAGACGCCAACTGTCGTCATGCCGACGCTTGTTTCTGTCCATCAAAGACTTCAGTGGAAACCTGAGTTCTGATCCGTTAAACATCGACAGCTTCAGCTGTCAGGTTCAGAGACTGTCGGTTGGTGGTGTTTAAACCAGCCTCTATTTCTGGTTGTTCTTTATCGTCTTTACCTGGGTTCTGTTCAGATCAATGCTCCGCGTCCTCGTTGTGTTGTCTGTTGGCAGCCAGCAGTTACCTGGCAACAGGTGACCTGCCCCGCCTCTGTACAGGCCTCAGGTGTGACTGGAGCTGCTGCCAGTGAAGGCTCACAGAGGTTCTGAGCTGCTCCAGGCTCAACGGGCAGAACCGCTCTGAGGTTCTGTCACTTTGCCTGTGAGCTGCTTCACATTCAGATCAGCTGTCTCAGATCAAGTTCTGTCAAAGTGTTCCCACAGCGTTCCTTCAGCGTTCCCTCAGCGTTCTTTCAGCGTTCCCTCAGCGTACCCTCAGCGTTCCCTCAGCGTTCCCTCAGCGTACCTTCAGCGTTCCTTCAGCATACCCTCAGCGTACCCNTTGTTGTGAGGCTGTGCAGTGTGTTGACTTCTGTGTTTTTCTGCCTTCTGTCAGGTTCTTGATCTGATGCAGCTCTCAGTCTGGAGTTGTTGAACTCGTGTGCCTGTTTTAAATCTGATGCTGACTTTCTGTCTCTCAGACATGAACACATGTTGAAGTCGTTGGTCTGTGAGATCGGGTCAGAACAGAATCTGTTGCCTTTCACTTCACCTGGAAGAGCCTCTGGTGCTTTACGTCATTCAGTAGCAGCTTCCGGTTTCCTGTTTGGGGCATCTGGCTTCTCCATTCACTGCCCCCCACAAACAGAACTTCGGCGACCCGACAGATGACCCGGCTGATAAAGGGCCGCCCAGTTTCTCCCCCAGAACCCTCCTCAGCCTGTTGTTGTGCTCTCAGTTCAGCAGCAGCCACAAAGAGCTCTTCCTGGCAGAATTTGCAGCTCTGAGCATGTGCAGATCTTCATGACAGCCACAGACTTCATGTTCAGGTTGCAGCCCTCATTCTCATTCGTTATCAACCAGGGGTTGTCATTAGATGTGGTGGTAAAATGGTAGTTAGAGCGTAAATGTGGAGTTATAGAGTCAGAGGGTAGATGT
>NW_007579505.1:106888-108832 GCF_000690725.1 Stegastes partitus | reverse complement strand
TACCCTCAGCGTTCCTTCAGCATACCTTCAGCGTTCCTTCAGCGTTCCTTCAGCATACCCTCAGCGTTCCTTTAGCGCTCCTTCAGCATACCCTCAGCGTTCCTTCAGCGTTCCTTCAACGTTCCTTCAGCGTTCCCTCAGCGTGCCTCTCCCTCCCAGCCTCCTCCTCCTCCTCCTCAGTCTGCTCCTCTTTATTGATATTCTGCTGGTTCTGCCAGCGCTCAGGATTGATGGTCTTTGTTTGTGGAGGAAGGCACCAGAATCTCCAGCGCTCAGGTCCACAGTACAAACCAGTAACCCAGTTTTAATTGCTGCCTCCATCCATCAGCCGTCTGGCGGCTCCAGAGCTCTGCTGCTGCAGGTTCCCACCTTTATATCGTTATATTACAGGAAATGATGAACGTAAAGAGCTGCATTGTTCCAGAGAACACGTTGGGCTGAATCCTACAGACGCTTTAAATAAATCCTCAGTAGATGTTCTAAATGTTCCTCAGAGTGACTCCACCTGAATGAATATGCACCAACAGAACCAGATTAAATCTGTGGAAGCTTCATGAGAATAAATCAGCTGCTGGTTTAGTGTTTTCTGCCTCTCAGTGCTCGTTTTGTTTCCTTCGCTCTGACTTTTGTCTTTCCGTGTTTCTTTGGCCCTTTCTGTGCTGATATTGCGTCAATTTTGCACCTTTTCGTGTCGGTTTTGTGTTTTTTGGTCATGATTTTGTCTCTTTGTGGTGACTTTGCATGAGTTCATATCTGATGTCTGGAGTTTGTCTCTCTGTCGTTGTTTCAGGCTGCTGCTCTCTGTGTGCATTCATCATTATCTTTTCTCTTACTGGACTCTCTTTGACTTTTCAGTTGTGTGTCGGATGTTTGTCAGGTGAAGCTTCAGTAAATCGGGTTCGACTGGTTCTGATGCTGAGATGTTAGAAACGGAGCAGCAGAACCATGGCTCAGCCTCCAGAGAGCCTCTGTGGGAACCGCTGCTTTTTATCGCTGCCTTGTTATTTGCACTTTCACCTGCAAGCCTGAAGCTCTGACGGGTTCTTCCTGGTCCACTCACATTTATTTTAGTTTTCTGCACGCTTTCTTGGTTCTGCTCCTCAGACCGGCTGGTGCAGGACTTTGAAAGCCAGGAGTCGGCAGATAGACTTTAAAAGCAATAAATAAGGCAGCGTTATCAGAGCGGCGCTGAAGGAAGAGGATGCAGCTGTACGAACAGCACCGGCCCAGGCGGGTCGCTCTGCTCAGGAGGCCCGAGGCCCGGCAGGACTCTGCGTTTATTTTACTTCACTGTTGTGTCCCTGCAGCGAGAAACCACAAACACACTCCGACACACAAACACAGCCATGCTCACAAACCCAAACATTACTTGAATAAAACTGTAAAATTCTTTGACTCGTGTGGAAAACGCGTCTTTAAAAACCTTTTACTGCTGATTTCTTTGCATTTGTCTGATTCTCTGTGATTCTATGAACTACAGTGACGGAGTTTTAAATGTTGTTTCAGGGAAGGATCTGTCGTCTCGCAGTGAAACGGACCTGAACTGTATCTTCGGGAAGAGATCCAGAACTGTTAAAGCTTCAGAACAGGTGAGACAATAAACTGAACGCAGCTTCTTCAGCAGCAGCTTCACTTCTACAACTTTTTACTGCAGAGTTTAAAATTGTTGGTCTGAAACCTGGAAAGCATCCTATCTTTCTAAAAGTTACCAAAATGACACCATTAGTCAGCCAGAAACTGTAAAAACAGAAAGAATGTTCGGATTTCCGATTTTCAGACGGTCCATGAACACATCATCAAAGTTTTCATTAAAATAAATGAAAATGAACCAAATCGAAGCTCAAAATCCTGATATTCCATAAAAATCACATCATTCTACATGTTTCACTTAAATACATCTTCAGCCAGAGTTTCCTCAGAGAGACTGAGAGGAACATCCACCCT
>NW_007579505.1:104145-106243 GCF_000690725.1 Stegastes partitus | reverse complement strand
GGAGATAGTTCAACATCTGCAGGACGAGGAGACGACATGAGCTCCAGGGTTTAACATCTGAGGAAACATGTTGGATAGGTTCTAGGGTTTATTTCTTTCTCTCTGGTCTCCATGGTTCTGCTGACAGAAGACGTCTCTGAGTTCCCTCTCCTTCTCCATGTTGTTCTGGTTCCACAGATGAAACATGAAGCTCAGTGAGTTAAAATGTGAGTTCAGAGGGTTAAATGAATTCAGCAGCAGTTTTTCCAGCTTTAATAAAAACTTTTTTTCTCCTGATTGTTTGAACTCATGAATCTCTTTGGTCACTGAGCCTAAACTCAGCTGCTCTGGTGTCGGTCCGGTAGTTCTGGTCCAGGAGGAGGCGTCTCACCTGTCAGGTGTCTGCAGCTCCTCACGCTGACCGCCGGCTCTGACTCCTTCCCGGTTGGTAGCTCCTGTCATGTGACCTGCAGCAGCCCGTGGCCTGGGATTAGTGGTGTCACAGCGAGCAGCTTCACGGTGGCCGGCAGGCCGCTGGTGGTGGCGAACAGCAGCTAAATCCAGTTAAAGGATTTAGCCCCGACTCCTCGGCTCCTGTCTCCCAGCGACACATCAGGACGCTCGGCCGCCGCCAGCCGCGATTACTAACAATCACAAAGTTGGTGATCTGTGCAGAAATGTGAAGTGATGACGCCTGCAAAACAAAGTTGCTGGTGCTGTGGGCGCTGCTTTGGTCAGCTGAGACGTCACCGTGTGGTGATGATCCTCAGCAGCAGAGAGGAGCTGCAGCACAGCAGGTCCGAGGAGGGCGAGGTTCTGACCGGCCGCCGTCAAACAGAAACACAGCAGAGGGTTTGTTCGTCTTCAGTGCTGATAACGTGAACACACATTCTGTTTCTTCAAATCAGCAAAATGAGAAGTGACGCAATTCATCCGTGACTTTTGGTTTTGTGGAGAAAAACAACCAGAAGATCAGTTTGTTTTTTAGTCTTAGTGAAAATAAAAAAACCAAAGTTGGACATTTTGATCCTAGTTTAAAAAAATAAAATAAATTACAAGCATTGTTGTAAATAACTGATCCCAGGATGTTCCTTCTCTCTGGTCTCCATGGTTCTGAGTTCTGCTGACAGAAGACGTCTCTGAGTTCTGCCTCCTCCTTCAGGTTCTGGCTCCACAGAGCTGCAGGACTTTATGTTGAAACGAGAACCTCAGTGAGTGTGCAAACCCATGTTTAGATTTCAGCTGTTTGTATGCAGCCACAGCTTTATGGACGAGGCTCTGAGGAGGTGAACAGACGGGACAGAGTTGGACCGAACTCCGTTAAGACTAAATGAATCTGATGTAAGAGCAACGATAGTGGACTCAGAACTCAGCCAGGAGGACAATGACATGTCCTGGACTCTGAACAGCCTCTTCGCTCCCTGTGTTTATCTCAAGCATTTGGCTTGAAGGAATTGGCATCTTCAAAATCCATAAATTGCAGAGAAAAGCTTCTCTATTCCCCTGCAGGTGCCGAGCCATAACATCACAATGGCAGCTGCTCCCCAGCTGATTAACATTGGAAATGTGAGCAATACACAGCGTAGTTTCCTCCCTAATCGTTTGGTTATGGCTTGTTATTTCTCCGCCAGCAGAGACACCATTGACCATATCGAAAACACTCACAGTCACAATGGCCTCCCTGGAGGCCTCGTGCTGAAGCCCAGCAGCACCGGCGCTGATGGACCAATCAAGCTGCAGGCAGCTTGCCGGATTCCTGCGAGGAGTCGATGTTCCAGAGAACCTCGGCTCTGATCCACACTGACTAAGTACTGCTGTGAGAACCTCAGAACCAACCGAACCTGATAAAGTTCCTCCAGAACACCTGGTTCTGTTCATGTCCTCTGTCAGCAGCTGGTAGCATCAGTGTTATGGGATGGATCATAGTGGTACCAGGTTAATGTCTGTGACATAGAGTCATAGAAACAATCAGTGGTACCCTGGACGTGGTTCTGGTTCTGATCAGTCACCAGAGGAACCTTTACAAAGTGACTTCTGGGTAAACTTTCCAGGCTCATATCAGCAGCAACAGAACCAGGTCCAGTGTTCAGACTGAGACACCTGGATGGATGTAGAACTG
>NW_007579505.1:91069-102803 GCF_000690725.1 Stegastes partitus | reverse complement strand
GTGGATTGAACCCATGAACAGGTGTGTGCAGGTAGTCGTTAAAGTTTCACCTGAACTTCAGGTTCTCGTTTCAGGCTGAAGTCATGATTGAAGGATTTAAACATTGTTTCTTGATTTGTTGACGCTCCGAACCTCAAGCGGTTTCTGGGTGTCTTTAAGTCCCGTCCCATGTTTCTCATAAAGTCCTGCAGCTCTGAGGAACCAGAGCATGAAGAAGGAGACAGAACTCACAGACGTCTTCTGTTCGTCTTCAGCAGATAGGACGGATTTGACCACGCCCACAAAAGTCTGTTAGCCAATCGTGGAACAGCGAAGCATGACATGTTGAGTCAAACGCATGAGAAATGACCAAGGTCCTACCAACGGGATGCACCACGACTGGTGGTGACCGGATGCTACGGAGCTTCCAAAGTATGTTCAGTAAAAACTGGAGAAATGGGCGTGGCCTTCCTCTGGAGCATCGTCCACTGACAGCGTTGTTCTACGCCTCACAAGATGTTGGCTGAAGCTGTCTGCGATGGCTGTTGGGTTGCTGCCAGGCTTGTGATGTGTGGCGCTGACCAATGGGGGCGCTGCCCTAAAGCCTCAGTGTTGGTTGAATTTGTTTTGTTTTGAACACAAGAATCATTTTGTTGTAGACGTCAATGATCCACCAGGATCGTCATTTGAAAAACTTCAATTTAAACGTTGCAGAAATCAGAACAAACATCACATGAATGAACTGAGCTTCGTAGAGCTGGAAGGTTTGGGTGGACTCCTGATATAGAGTCTATGTGTGGCTACTGATGTCAGAGCCTCCACCGCTGGGGAAATGTGACCAGAGACTGGATTCTGGTAGAACCATGGGTCCATCCATAGACAGACACTGACAGGGACTCTCTGAGGAATCAGTTGCACCGTTCGAGTCACTTTAAACAAATCTTGAGTAATTCTGCGCACATTCTGAGCAGCTTTAAACAATTTGAAGTCATTTTTGATCATCAAGATGGCGCCGCAGACGGCCGCCTCGGTGTGTTGGTGCGCATTGTTTTGTCTCCTTTTTTTATTTAAACCTGTTTTATGCCACTTCACTCTGAGCTCTTTCACCAGAGAAGAGCTCATGAACATCAGGGAATCAACTCCAAGTGAGTTATTTCCTACTTTTNATGTATATAAATATATTTTCTCTTCTATCTCACATCTGCCTTTTTTTTGGTATTGTTAATATTTTATTTTATTTTGGTATCTGTTTTCTGCTCTTTGCACCAATGGACCAAGTCAAATTCCTGGTGATGTAAAAATTACTTGGCAATAAAACTGATTCTGATTCTGATTCTGATTCTGATTCTGATTCTGACTCGTTTTTGGACTGACTTTAACTGATTTTGCAAAATTTTGGGTCATTTTAGGCACATTTCAAGTCATTTCAGACAATTACAGGAAATTTTTGGGCAATTTTAAACTGGTTTTAAGTCAAAATGTCTAGAACCTGGAACCTTGTCTGGTCCAACTTCACCACATCAGGTTCTACTGATGTTAGAGCCTCAACAGCTGGTGAAATGTGACCAAGGACTGGATTCTAGTAGAACCATGGATCCATCCATAGATAGACACTGACAGGAACTTTGTGGAACTTTCCTGGTTGGACGTTTTGCACTGTTCTAATTGAACTGTGTCCTGATGGATCCATTCAATCACCTGATCTCTGAGTTTTATTCCTGGAGATGCTGAACCTTTAAAACGGCTTCTCGGTTTGTTTTGAGGGTGAAAAGCGAAGCAGCTGCAGTAGATCTGACGGAATGCGTCTTCTTCCGGGTCAGGTTCTGTTTGTTGAGGACGTGTCTGACCCAGACTGCCTCGGTTTCGCTGCTGCAGAGTCACACGTTGAACAAAGCCGGTTGTGGACGGTGGATGGACGACGTGTCGGCTCCACACCATTATTTCCTGCAGCGGAGCAGAGTAGCAGCTGTCCGTCTGGGCCGCTCCGTGATCCATCAGCTGTCCCCCCCCGGCCTCCCCACAGCCTCCACACAATTACTCAGCTCATGACAAACGACGGCGGCTCTAAATGAAGCCTTGGCAGCGCTGTGCTGCGGGGCTTATCGGCGGGCGGCGGTGCCCCTGGCCGTCCCCCCCCGCCCTCCTCAGGGGTTTAGTTAGGAGCAGCGTGGAGGCCGGCCCGGTTGATTTATCTCCCGGCCCCTCGGCCCGGCCGCTCAGGCGGGCCGAAAGAGCCGACGAGGCTCGGAGCGGCCGGGCTCCAAACCCCGGCATTAGCTGAAATAAACCATCCTGCCGCCCAGTGAAAAATGTCCTCTGATTGGCTAATTAATCAGTCAAAGGGGAGCGACGCGGCAGCGACTTGAGGGACCCGAGCGGGCGACCGCAGAGGGCCCGCTGATAAATAGACTCCCCGCCGATTCATACATCAACAAAACTTAGTCATTTTTTAAAGCCGCCAGCTCACATGAAAGGTGGAAACAAGCCACAGTTTTATTTTCCTCCACAGCTCTGCTGCCGGAGAGACAAGAGGCTTCAGCTGGAGGAGGATTTATGAAAACATGCAGGGATCTAATCACTGGAGGTCACTGTTAATTCACCACCGTCACGCTCGTTCACTCCGCTGCTCTGGAAGGTTCTGGGCAAATGACTGATGTGTAAAGCTCACAGGACCTTATTCTTTTAATTCTTATTTATTTAATGAGAAAGACTTTAACTTGCTGTTAGAATCCATTCATTGATGGAGGCGGATGTGTGATTTATGGACTCGGGAAAAGTGTGTGTTACAGACGTCACGCTCTGAAGTCATTCAAGGTTCCAACACTTCATCAAAGGGATGAAAGAATCTAATTTACTGATTCAGATCAACAGATTTAACATCATTTTGATGGTTGACCTGATAAAGTGGCATCAGGTTCATATTGTGTTTTGTTTGTCAGACCAGCTTCCATTTTCTACATATTTCACCAAAACAGTGCCGTGGACTCATCGGTACGGACCGGCAGCGTTTTATTCACCACACATAAACTCTCAGAAGTTGTTTTTCAGGATAAATATGGATCCATCCATATATGTTGATCAGTACCAGCCTGGATGGACATTCAGCACCTTTTCCTATTTTCCAGGTCCAGTCACGGACCTCATGTCCTCTGCTGGATCCATTCATGTCCATTTTTTAAGGGTGAAAAATAGAGAAACTCTCAGGTCTGAAAATGGAGAATTCTTATTCTAGTATTTGACATAACAAATAATAAAGAGGACGAAGCAGCAGCCGGTTCAGTGACAACGTCTTTATGTTCCTCAGTGCAAAGCAAGTTCAGACTTTGTGGTTTTAAAGATTAAATTCTAGCGTTTCCATGTTTCAAGAGGCTGATTGGGACTCACCGAGCTGCTGCTGTCAGTAATAAATGAACTCCTCGGTTCAACGGTTTTGAATATTTGACTCCTGGTTTGGTTCCAGTCCTCTCATTAGCTCTTCCCTCCCTCAGAGTGTCAGAGAGAAAAATGGCAGGAATAATTCGGTGAGTGTTGACGCGAGGCAGCAGTCAGCGGGTCGGTATGCGGCCCGGGTCAGCCTGACCCCGCTGAACTCTCCCACTCCCACTCCTGCTCCGGCACAAAGGGCCGAGGGCCGGGCCTCCTCGGGTGGCACCTGTGGAGGGCGGCGCTGCCCACGCCTCGTCCACATGAAGGATCGCACGTCAGCGGGGCTCCCCCGGCGCCGCCACCTTCAGAATATGGGCCAGGGGCTCCGGCATTTGGCAGATGTGGCGCCGAGGCGCCGCGGAGCTGATGGGCGGAGTCGGCACTGAAAGTTCGCTGACGACGCAGAAGCAAAATGTCTCTTCAAACAGAAAGCGTCTGAAAGTGCTTCACGAGGCCCGACATCAGTCTGCTGGACGGCGAGGAGACGAAGCCGCTCAGCTCAGGAATCACCAAACCTCCCTCTTAAAGCTCTTATTTTTCTACTCGTTGCAAAGAGAGAAAAGAAGCTAAAAATCAATCAGAACAGAACAAAGACGGACAATAAATGAACATAAATGGAGGCAGAATAACCAGAACAAGTAGAACCAATAAAAGAGAGACCAGATCAGGCAGCAACTGGATCAATCGATCAGCTGATTGGTCTCTAACATGTCTGAGAACTGAGCTAAACATTGATTAATTCATATGTAGTTCCTAAACCTTCCAGCCTGACTTTAAGTTGGAGCTTCCTCTCATGGAGTCTGGTTCAGTGAAGGCTCATTCTTAGGCTGAATATTGTCAGTGTTGGTAAATCTTTGGGTTATTTTCTGGATCAATCGATTAACTGTTTGCTCTCTAAAACGTCTTGTTCAGTCCAGAGATCTTCGGTTTGCCGTCACAGAGGAAAGAAACTAGAACATATTGACTGAAGAAGCTGAAATCACAGAATTTACACTGTTTTTATTAATAATTACGGATCCATCATTAAAACAGTTGATTAATTTGTTGTTGACAGATAAATGTTGCAGCTCAGCGTGTAGCTGATGTTTGAGTGAAGCAGCTTCGCTTTGTTCAGGTCAGTTGTTGGCAGCTCAGGTGTCCTGAATCCATCTTTTCATACCGACTGTTTCCTACCCTTGGACCAGAGGATATTAGATTATTATATATTACCGTAGCGGGGTGCCAGCAGAGACGCTTGTGCAGGTGTCTTTATAACGCAGCTTTAATTCAGTCTCCGATAAAATCTAGTTGCTCTGAAGCTCTGCTTTTCTTTTCAAATTTAATGACAGACTTTTTACTTCGTCCACCGAAAATATCAAGAACATGAAGTGACACCATCATCCAGAAAAGCCTCCCAGAGACGCACTGACCACAGATGTGGGGGCAGGATCTGGACAGATGCTGGACAGATGTTGAGAAGGTGTTAGACAGACGCTGGACAGATGTTGACAGCCTGTGGCCTCTGTGACTGTGTATGTCGGTGGACATGTCCGTCCATGCCTCTGACGTCTGTTCCAGCGGTTAGCGGCTGATTAGCTGAAGCCAGCCGCCCAAACGTTGTTGCCCTCTCTGCAGTTCACGGCAGCGGCTGTTTAATCCTCTTTAGTCCAATAAATCACGGCGGGGCGACGAGGCGTCCTCCTCCCTGGGGCGGGGGGCGAAGTGTTTGTTGAACAAGCGCAGGGCGGCCATGCTGCATGCATAATGTTGTCTTCATTTGTTACTTATGATAAACGTTCTTGCAGCAGCAGCAAAGTGCAATTTTTCAAAAGGCGTTTTTTGTCTAAACTGCAACAGAAGGTCTGTTTTTGCGCTCAGTCGCTGTGTGGCATTTAGAGCACTTTAACAGGAGTCGGCGGTAAACGTGAGGATCTCTGCAGGCGTCGCCGGAGCCAGCGGATGGTCGGCGCTGACGGAGCAGAGTCGGACCTCCACCTGTTTTTCTGTCCGCCCACGTCGGCCGGTGAAGGATGAGCTGCAGCGCTGTGAGCTCATCAGGGAGCGACAGGCGGCTAATCAGGCCTGATCCATAGACCTGCACTCTCCAGATTTATTACGGCGGCAGGACAATGAGCCACAATTACAGCGCCGGCCGATATCGGCTGCAAATTATCGAAGAAAACACCAGTAATGCAAACGGGCAGTTTTTTAGAAAATAAATGAGCAGCTGCAGCTTCGTCAAATCCTAATTAACATGAGTCAGGAGGCTGGGGGAAGGCGGTTAGTTAGAGGTAACTAGTTACCCAGTTTAGTGGCCTCGACGAACCGAAACTTCATATTTGAGTCTCGTCCTGTTTGGATCAGTCCGGACAGGAAGCAGACCCGCTTCACTGATTTCTCTTGTTTTTTATTGACACCAAACGAAGACAGTTCAGCTTGTTGTGTAGCAGCAATGAAACGCACAGTTCAGACGGTTTTACCCTCTGAGGCTGGTTTTACTCATAAATGCTGTATTTTAGTTTTTCCAAAAGGCTCAGATCCAGATTTTCTAGAACTTAAAATGATGCCTGCAGTTTTTTTGTACCAGCCTTTGTACCGGGGACCAGGTGTGTTTAATGGTTTTGTTTGTAGAATAAACAGCAGAGAGGGTTTTTTCTGTCTGGAATGTGGAAAATTCTGAACTATGATGATAAAATATTTGCTGGTTGGAAAGGCTTTTATTGCAGTGTGCATTTCGGTCATTTTACATGTTTTTGTGGCCTTTTGCGTCACGTTTTGGTCATTTTCTGTCTTTTTGTGGTGATTTTGTGTCTTAAGTTGATGGTTTTCCTGTTGTAGTTGTATGGATGTTTGCGGTGGGTTTATGTCCTACTGTGGTCTCTGGACCTGCTCTGTGGTCGGTTTGTGTTGCAGACGATGTGAAAGGCCTGATTTGGTTCATCTCAGCGTGTCTGAGGAGACGGGTCGCTGTCAGGTGGCTGCTGTCGTTCTGCACAACATGCTAAACTTGTGCATGTGCGGCTGGTGGAGGAGGGAACTTTGCGGTGGACTCTGCTGAACCTCTCATCACGTCTGCTGGCTGGACGGACTCTGGGCTGAATGCTGGCCTCGCCGCCCGGCCGCTTGGCTCCCGGCCTCCCGCTGGCTCTCTGCTGCTGCATTAGCAGACAGATAGAACTGGAGAGTCTTGAAGGAGGCGGCCTGTTGAACGTCTTCCCACCCTCTCAGCGGACCCTCCCTGTGTTCCCTGCCCAGCCCGGCCCCCGCCAAGGGACGGAGCGAGCAGGAAGGGCCCGATAGCCAGCCAGGCCTGCTCTGCTTGCCGCCTTATCTCCGGGCTGCACACAGCGAGCAGAGAGCATCCTTTTCCTGAGGTTCAGCGTCTGGAGGAGGAGGAGGAGGAGGAGGAGGGCTCATAGGTTGTTCTGCCTTTTTAAACCTTCTCCTCCTCCACTTATGTAAACGGACTCAGTATGTTTCTTAAATCCTTTCGGAGACGTAGAACAGTAAAAACACAGCAGCTTATGCTGTATGGAAAAATACAAGTAATAAAATAAAATGTCCTGTCACCTCCCTGCAGCCTGCTGTCGGCATCGACGCCCAATCACAGCTTGTCCAGGTTGTTCTCTCCTCACCAGGTCCTTGCTGGTGGTGGATCTGCTGTCAGGTGGACGTCACTTTGGACAGAAGCTGATGAAACTGTAGAATTGTGTGAAATCAAATCTGTTCCATGGAGGGTCCAGATTTATCACTTCTTATATCTTTAAATCTGCTGATATGAGCCTGGAACGTTTACCCAGAAGTCACTTTGTAAAGGTTCCTCTGGTGAATGATCAGAACCAGAACTACTGATTGTTTCTGTGACTCTGTGTCATAGACATTAACCTGGTACCACTATGATCCATCCCATAATACTGATGCTCACTGTTGGTTATAGAGAAAATGAACAGTGCTCAGAAATGGTCCAGAATTACCTAAAGTTGTCCAAAGTCATTGAAATCTGTCCAAAATGTGTTCAGACATGATAAATGTTCAAAATAAAGCAGGTAAAAAATCTGTAAAACTGACACAATCCAGTTCACAATGTCTTCGGTTTGTCCCCAGTTACTGAGAAGTTGTCCAAAACAACTTAAAATGATTCAGTCACTGCAAACAATGATTCTAAACTTCTCATAAAATATTCAAAATCGCTCCAATTGTCCCAAAAAATTCCAAATGTATTCAGCCTGGCTTAAAAATTGTCTGAAATAATGAAAGAGAATTCAGAATGACATGAAAGTTGTCCAAATGATTACAGAACAAATGGTGCCTAACAGAACCAGGTCCAGTGTTCAGACTGAGACACCTGGATGGATGTAGAACTGATCTGGTGTCAGGTTCTAGCAGAACCCAGGTGTGTTCTTCCTCCTACATGTCATGTGTCTATCTGCTGTACTGATGAAGTTCTGAGGCTCAGAAATGTTGGAAAAAGTCCATTCGAGTCGTATTTCCAGAGAATTCAAATCACATGACAAAGAGTGTCTTCAGCTGCTCGTGTTGCTCGTTAATAAACCACCACATGGTTTGTTTCTGTAAAATGGACCTAAATGGAGGAGCGCTAGTCATTCAGATGGATTGGTGAGATCGGTGCAGGTTAATTGGTGGAGGAGCAGCGGTTGATAAGGAAGTGTTTTCTGCTTTTACTGACGCCGTGTGTGAGGATGGAGGCGGTGGAGAGGCAGCCAGTGTTCAGCCTGCTGAGGAGTTTGTAGCTGAAGGCTGCTGCTCTGCTGACGGAGCTGCAGCTTTTCCTCGCCACTCGCTTCAGCACTTCTCTGTGTGATCAGTCTAATGGAGGCCCGAGGCAGAGGAGGCCTCCCAGCAGCTCCCGATGATGAA
Source organism: Stegastes partitus (assembly GCF_000690725.1). Classification (NCBI taxonomy): domain Eukaryota; kingdom Metazoa; phylum Chordata; class Actinopteri; family Pomacentridae; genus Stegastes; species Stegastes partitus. The sequence continues at coordinate 94,541 of NW_007579505.1, read as the reverse complement.
GAAGATGTTTCTCCGTCACTCCTCTCCTGAGAGTAATTTCACAGGCAGCTCTAAAGTGGCCTCCAGCCATCTTCCCAAATCCCAGCGACATGTTGTTTGGCGCTGTCAGCTGCCCTCTGCAGCACACCGATGCCATTGTGCAGTAACAGGGAGTATAGATTTTCTCTGGAAACTTGGAAAGTTTTCTTTAATGGCACCTGAAGGCTCATCCTGCTTGTTAGAACTTCTGTGGTCTGAGGAGGAAACTTTGCCTCCAGGTCAGTCCATGAAAATCAATCAGCTGCTTCTGTATCCACAGTAACTTTAATAAAGCAGGTCTACCTCCAGACTGAATATTCCAGAGTTCCAGGTCCTTGAAGTCCACAGGAGGGTCCACATTGATCAGTGCAGTGGACTTTCCCCATCATGTAGATACACAGATAGACACGTGACACTTTGGAGGACGACCCGTATTTAAAACGTGTTCAGAAATGATTCAAAGTGACACAAACGGGCCGAAACTAAAACGCTGTGACAAAGCTGTCGGGAGCAGAAGCTCGGCTTCAGCTCCTGTTAGATTCTCCTCATAACGTCTCACCTCTGGGACCTCGGTGTGAATCTGCAGAGCGTCATTTCTGACCTGTGATCGATTATCAGCTGGAACACAATGCTGCTGCCCGACGCATCGACTGTGAGGAGCTTTTGGTCGCTGAGACTAATAGCTGGAGGAGTTCCTCTGAGCTGCTTTAACAGATCCTCCGACAGCCAGAGAAACGAATGAATATGTAGATCCGGCGTGGCGGCTCTGTTCAGCTGTTTAATCCGAGCATCAGTCGGCGCTGAAGGTCGCGGCAGCTAATCTGAGTGTAAAAGCTTAAAGGCCGAGTGCGACGCCGTTCGGTTCGCCTCTAATCTGTGCTGTGAAAAATGCGTCTCGGAGCGGCAGCATTGTTTAGTGCGACTCTCCAGAGGAGCTGCTGTATTCTTCTGAACAAATCATTATGCATTGAGTAGGCCATTAGGAAAATGAAGACAAATGGGTCGCAGAGGTGAAGTGACAAATGGTTCTTGTGAGGAGGCCGGTGGGCCTACAGGCTGCTCAGGCTCAGCTCAGAGAGGAGCTTGGCCCAGACGTGACTGAGAGCTGCTCAGCTTCGTCCTCAGAGACCTGCCACATCCGGCCGACAGCTTCATCAGCGCTTATCCACCAGGTCTGATCACAACGTTCACAAACTGTTCCTGTAAAAAACTACAAGTGCACCAGTGTCAGAGCTGAAACATGTGGGCTCCTTCTGGGCTCAACCTGCTGGACAAGTCCAGAGGAACCTCAGCTGGAGGTTAATGTTCGAGGAGAAGAAGGAGAGTTGTGTTGTTGAGGACCAGAATGTGGTCCAACGGGAAAGACACTCGTCCAAAATGACAAAAAGTTGTTCAGAACAACTGGAGATGTGTCCAGAATGAGTTCAAATGAAATGACTGTGTTCCAGGAACAGAAACACCCAGAACGTGTCCAGTAGAACTCTGCTGGATTCACCAGAACTAGAAAACCAGCTGCTCCAGATTGAGTCCAGAAGGACACCGTTCTAAGCTCACGTTTGTTGATTCTGATTTTAAACACAGAATCAGACACGATGCGTTCAAGGAGCGTTTGAAGCTTTTACAGTTTGTGGGGATTGTTCTGAAAAGGAAATGTGTTTTTCTGTGTTCTGGGCTGGATGTATGTCGTCCCACATCCGGCTCCTCACTCGCTGAGGTCTCCCTGTGTCCGTCTGTCTCGCTGCTTCATTAAAACCCGACTCTTTGTTTCTGCAGGACGGCAGCAGCAGCGACTCTCAGACCGACAGTGACGGCGCCGCGACTCCGGCCGCGACTCCGGCCGCCTCCGAGCTCGACACCGAGTCCATCACCAAGACGGTCACCAGCTCCCTCACCATGCAGGAGTACTTCGCCCAGAGGATGGCCCAGCTGAAGGCCAGAAGAGCGCCGGCTCCATCTGAGGAACCCGAGCAGAACCACAGCAACAAGGCAGAGGAGCCCACAAAGAAGAAGAAGAGGAAGAAGAAGAAGAAGAAGGAGGAGGAGGAGGAAGCAGCAGAAGAGGAGATTGAAGAGAAACAGGAGCCTTCGAAGAAGAAGAAGAGGAAAGTAGCAGAAAACGAAGATGCTGAGAGTGAGAGCTGCAGCGCCTCCTGTGGTGCGGAGGTGAACTGCAACGAGCTGCCTGCTGCCGAGAAGAAGAAGAAGAAGAAGAAAAAGTCTAAAAAACAGAACAAGGAGCTGCTGGACGAACATGAAGCAGCTGAGAGTCCGACTGTAGAGCCAGAAGGAGGACGGAAGAAGAAGAAGAAGCTCAGTGAGGGAAGAGACGACGAGAATAAATCCAAGAAGAACAAGAATAAGCATCTAGAGTAGGAGGAGAACTGTGTGATTGACCTGGAGGAGGTTTTTATGAAGAAAAGAACTGCACCAGTCAGTGACTCACATTCACAGCTTCCTTCTGATCCAGCATCACGGCAGGAAGTTCATCGGCTGTCAGAGGAAACGTGTTAAATCCCTGAAAGGTTCCTTCACAGGTTGAGTTTAGAGCAAATTCAGCTGAACTGGAATCAAACCGACTGTTCAGCCGATGAAACGTTGATGAAAGCAGCTGATGTTCCTCCCGTCGGCTCAACGTGATTCCTCAGACCTGTTCAACAGCTGATGGATCCGTCACCATTAAATTAATCTCCAACGATTTTAATATCCATCATTTAGTTTGAGTATTTTTTTAAAGGAAGGAGTTCTGTGGTTCCAGCTCCTTCAGTGAGTGTGTTCTGGGTTCTTTCCTCTGTGACAGTAAACTGAACATCTTTGGACTCAACGAGACATTTGAGGAAACTCTGATCCACATTTTTTACTATTTCTGATCTATGTCGACAAAAAGCTGAAAAACTTTGACATGTTGACCTGAATCCAAGCCTTTAAATAAACCAGCTGCATGTTTGCTGTTTGTCCTGTTGTTGCTTCACAGGTGGAGTCACATGTGGTGAACTCCAGGTTGTTGCCACAGACCATCAGAAACACAAGCACACAACATTCAACACAAACACGACGTCAGTCTCTGATGTGACTCAGCAAGAACAAGGAAACTAGTTTGGAGGCATAAAAACTCATCTTGTGTGTCATCGTCTGACTGCTGCTGCAAATATTTCAGGTGTGTGATGGGATTTCCTCCACCTGCCATCTGATGCTGCGCTGTCATTGGCTGAGACTGCACACTTCACTTTGACCTACTAGGTCTCAGTGTTACAGAGAAATACACAAGTTAACACTACACAGTACAAAATATATGAATTTACAACGTCTACATTTAACTGAGAGAACTGATGGAGCTTCATGTTTTATATTAAACTGGACCCTGACCGGGCCTCCAGAACTTCACCTTGTTGTCTTTAAACCATCTCTGTGGAGCTTTGGCTGTTTGCTTCTAGTGTGTGTGTGTTAGTGTGTGTGT
>NW_007579505.1:79533-87059 GCF_000690725.1 Stegastes partitus | reverse complement strand
TGTGGTAGTTTAGTTTAAACCAGTGTGTGGCTTTAGTTTAAACCACTGTGATAGTTTAGTTTAAACCAGTGTGACGGTTTAGTTTAAACCAGTGTGATAGTTTAGTTTAAACCAGTGTGTAGCTTTAGTTTCGTGCTCAGGCTGAACTCTGCCTCCTCAGCCTCTCTCTCTCTTCGAGGAGGAGCTGCTGGATTCTGCTGGAAGCTGCTGCTGCTATAAAACCTTCATCCGCACAAACTCTGGTCCAGGAGCCGCAGCAGGAGCCGCAGCAGCCGCACACCGAACCCCGCTGCTCTCTGACCCGCAGCCCGCCCCCGAACCTCCGCAGGATTCTGTCAAAGTCCCGCACACGCTCAGAACAAGTTTCCACAGAAAGACGCACAAGTTTGGAGCAGAGAGCGCGCACATGGCTGCTCTCATCAGCGCGTACTCGTCGTGGCCCGAGTCCTTCGAGTGTCCTCCCGGTGACGGGGACGAGGCGGACGGTCACGGGCCGCACCGGACCGCCGTGGACAAGGCTCCGGAGCCGCGCATCAGGCGGCCCATGAACGCGTTCATGGTTTGGGCCAAAGATGAGCGCAAACGTCTGGCGGTGCAGAACCCGGACCTGCACAACGCGGAGCTGAGCAAGATGCTGGGTGAGAAAAGCTGCTGCTGTTATCATGAGTGTTCCTAATATTGCTGCTGTGATTTGTTCAGGCTCAGTTCGGGTCAGTTCGGGCCTTTTGCTGCTCGCTGCTGTTTTACTGAACTTCTCGTGTTGCGGCGCAAAAAAAAAAAAAACGTTTTAAAATTTACTCATTAAAATCTAAATTACGATAAAAATAAAAAATTACAGAAACGAAACAAAAGAAAACTTTTGGAAGCAGCTGCTCTGATTTACATTTATTTCTGATCCAGGCTGCCGCGCGCGTCTCCGACGTCCCGGAGAATTAATTCACCAAAGCCTCAATTATTTATAAGACATCAGGAATCATTAATATTTTCATTTTATTTAATTGTGTCTGTATTTTGCCTGTTTGTTGGATTTCTGTGTTTGGATTCATTCTCAGTGTTGAAGCTCTGAACACAAATCAGGAAACATGTTGGTCTGAAAACATTTATTACATGTTCTAGAAATTCAACTGAAAAAGAAACTAAACATTGACATTTTATTTGTTTATTGTCAGAGTCCAGAAAACTCCAGAAATTATGTTTTCATTTTATTTGTTTAAAAAAAACAAACTTTCTCACCAGGACTCATGAATAAAATGTGTGAAGACACAGAACAGAGCTTTTTGTTCAACCAGCTGCTTTAAAACGACGTTCAGCTTCTTGGAGACGTTTTCATGTCAGACCAGCTTGTTCCACTGTTTCAGCTTCCATCAATGTGTTCCTTGCAGGGAAGTCGTGGAAGGCGCTGACGCCCCCCCAGAAGCGCCCGTACGTGGAGGAGGCGGAGCGGCTTCGGGTGCAGCACATGCAGGATTACCCCAACTACAAGTACCGTCCTCGCAGGAAGAAGCAGCTGAAGCGGATCTGTAAGCGGGTCGACCCCAGCTTCCTGCTGAGCGGCCTGGCCCCTGACCACGGCCCCCTGGCCGACCGGACCCTCTGCCACCCGCTGGACAAAGACGAGGGCGGCGGCCCGGCCGGCTTCTCGGCCTCCAGCCCGCCGCTGCCAGGGGTCCGCAGCTTCAGGGAGCCGCCCGGCTCCAGCAGCAGCTTCGACGGCTACCCCTACGGCCTGCCCACGCCCCCCGAGATGTCGCCGCTGGATGCCGTCGACCACGAGCACGTGCCCCCCTCCTACTACTCGGGCGGCTCGGACGACCTGGGCAGCCCCCCCCCTTACCGCGCCGACTTCCCCCAGACTCAGATCCACTGCGGGCCGTCGCACCTCCACCTGCCTCACCTGTCGCAGCCCTCCCAGATGCCCGGCCCCCCCCTGTCCTACTACGGCCCCTCCGGCTTCCCTCAGATCCATGGTGGGCTGCAGCCGGGTCACCTGGGCCAGCTGTCCCCCCCACCGGAGGCCCAGGCCCACCTGGAAACTCTGGACCAGCTGAGCCAGGCCGAGCTGCTGGGCGAGGTGGACCGCGACGAGTTCGACCAGTACCTGAACTCCACCGGGGGGGGCTTCAACCCAGAGCAGGGCGCCATGACGGTCACGGGACACATCCAGGTGGCGTCCGCCGCCGCCGCCGCCTCGTGTCCCAGCAGCTCCACAGAGACCAGCCTGATCTCGGTGCTGGCCGACGCCACGGCGGCCTACTACAACAACTACGGCATCTCGTAAGAGCGCAAAGACGGACGCAGCCGAACCGGACTGACCACTGAGCAATACGAATGTCTGGACAGACACCTCAGGGACGCCACCTCCAAATCTTCCAAACAGAGACTGTAAACGTGGCCAGCTGAGGCTTGTACAGACGCTCTGAAGCTAATTTAAGTTTGATGTAACTGTAATGCTTTCACCCATTCGAATGTGTGTATTCGTGTCCTGCTCTCCTGCGGGAGTCTTACCTCAGCCGCTGTAACTCCATGAGGTTTTAGTTTTCTTATGCAATTAACAGAATGATGTATAACGGAGGCAGAGAGCGTTTCTACTTCTTCTTCTCAACTACTTAATAATATATAATCAACCTGAGAAATAATAATGGTAACTATAACTGTATGCTGATTTAGGTTTGTGAAGGACAATAATTTAAAATAAAGTCAATTTTTATATGAACGCTGCTTGGACACGCGGCAGCTTCCTCTTTGTGATCACTTCTGGACGGACGATGCTGCCGATGCTTTTGTGTTTCTGGACGAACTGGGATCAGATTTGTGTGTAAAAAGACTCGACACTGACGACAAACTATACGAGGAACATCTCATTTTTATCAGGAACAATATTGTCTAATATTCTAATATCATTTTAACCCAAAATCAGCACTTCAGAACATAAAAGCAATTTTTATAACTCGACTTATTTTGACCTAAAATCGTGAGTTGAATGAACAAACAGCTGAAAGCTTCGTTAAATGAAGTTTGGAAGAAGCAGTGATTCCAGGAAACTCTTATCGTCACTGAATTCAGTCGAAACAGCAAGAAGACAATTCTGGTTATTTGATTTAAACCAACCTGTCAAACATGGATAGAATGTTTAATATTCTGCGTAATTTAATTTAAAACTAGACTCAAGTTGAGGGAACTTTGTGAAATTGTCTTGTTCAGGATTTAAAGTCTCCTGAACATCAGAGCAACTTTACATTTAGAGTGTTTGTCAGCTTAACAACCTGTGTTTGTATTTATGGAAAAGATAAAAACACTTTTAACTCGTGTAGAAAAACTACTCGGAGCAACTTATTTTATATGAACAGTCAAATTAAAACCTTGTGATTATTAAGTAATTAAAAACACGGTTTGTTGGTTGGACGTAATTTTTATCTGAAGTCGTTTGTTGTTTTTTTTTTTATTGATGCCAAACCAGATTTCCCAGGATGCTTTGCTGTTAATTAACACTTTTAGAGGCGCTGAGCTGCAGCCCAGTCGGCTTCATTAAAAGTAGTGAATAACGTAGTTTCTGATCATTTCCTTGTCGAGCCGATCGAGCTTCTGTTCTCGGTGTTCGTCTCCTCCGCCCGTCGCCTCGCTTTCATTTCATCCAGAGGATTAGTGTAGAACCGGCCGATCCGCCGCCGCCGCCGCCGCCGCCGCCGCCTCCTTTGTTTGCCTGCAGTCTTATTCTGGTCCCATTCTTCGGCTGGCTGGACCCCTCCTCCGCCCCACCCCCTCACCCCTTTATATCTTGCTGATGCAGACCTTTTGCTAATCTGCGGCAGAAATAAGAAAATAAATTCCGACTGTTTTACACCCTCTCTGTTCTCCTGAATTCTTCTTGTCGATAAAAGGAATTCGGGGGGCTTTTGACAAATCCTGGAGTCTGGCTGGTCTTCCTGCGTTTTTTGGGAATGGTTGAGTCGTGCTTCTTGTAAAGAGGATGTGGCGGAGCGGCGGTGTTTCCTGCCTGATAAGGGAAAGCCTCTCTCCGTCAGGATGTTTGGGTCGGCTTTAAAGAGCCACGGCGAGGGAAGGGAACCCGCTGTTCAGCAGGCGGGAGGAAACGCCGCCGCGCTGATTAGCATCTCGCAAACCTTCTTTACTCGTCGCTGCCGTGTTCCAGCCGAGGCCGGCCGTACGATAAAGAGCTAAAAGCAGGCCGCTGCGTCTGAGAACCTGGACAAACGCGACCTTTACGCCGACGCGACCGAGCAGAATGACAACATTCATCATGTGTCTGCGATGATTAGCTGCTGCCTGCAGGGCCGCGCTGCACAAACGCCGGCGTTTGTGGGCCAGAGTTCGCTCTGGTGGCTCCCCGGTGAACTGGCCGGGCCGCGGCAGCACCTCCGGGTAGGACGCCGGCCATCTCAAGGACAGACCCGACGGTCGGCAGGCTGCAGCGGCGACCGGAGACGTAGGTCTACTGATTTCTAGTTCACTCAAACTCAAAGTGACTCGTTGGTGTTTTCAGACGACACTTGAGTTCTTCTCACGCGATGAGGTGGATGAATGAACAACTGATACTTCATGAAGGTAGTCAGAACCAGAACCAGAACCTCGTCATCAGAGATATAAACCAGAGCCACAGACTGGTCTCCTGCAGTCGATGCAAACATGATGTGTGTCTTTAATGCAAATTGAATTAATTTCTTGTTTTTCTTTTCATTAAAACTGAACAACTCATTTCTTCAATAATAATTTAATGTTTCCAAATAAAGTTGATTAAATATGTTGCACGACGTCCAACGTTTTAAAACTAATTACATTAATTCCTGTTCACAGGAGTCAGACCGGATAATGTTTAGGTTATTATAGATATAATTTAACATACGTGTGTGTGTTGAGTCCACCTGATCAATGACTCAACACAAGAAGCTGTTCAGCTCAATCACTTCCTGCTCAAAGAAGCTCGATAAGGTATTTTTTATGTGGGTTCGGTTCTAACCCCGACAGAGACTCGGTTCTCTCTGACGGATCTCATTTGAACTGCAGCAGCTTCGTCTCGACTCCGAACTTCAACGTCTTTAACTGAGAAGAAACTTGATGGACCCACAGAGTGACTCACAGTCCGACACTGAATCAGTTCATATTTGAACTTCAGCGTGTTTCCTGTGCTTCGGGTAGTTTGACACTTTCACAGCTCGTTAGACGACGTTGACCCAAGACAGAGTGGAAGCTCAGTGAGGTCCGGTTCTAAGGAGAATCCGTTCTGAGGTGAGTTCCCTTCAACTGGTTTATGGTTTAAAGAACCACCGTCAGATAATCAGATCAAATAATCAGTGGACACTCTTTGTTTAGAGGATGGTTCTCCATCGACCTGCTGTGGTTCTCTAAAGGTTCTTCATGTTTATTCAGGTCTTTGGGGGGTTTCAGGCGACAGCATGAAGTCATGATTTTATTCTGATGAATCATTTGGTGATGAAACACCAGAAACCAAAGAAATGCTCATCACAGTTTCACAGAACTTAGAACACGTTCTGTCTGAAGAACCCAAAATATTAAATGTTTTCTAATGGAAGGAACCAGAAACGCTGCGGTCTAACATCTGACTTCTTGTGTTTAGTTTTTTTTTTTTGCCTAAAATGACTTCAGTGATGATCAAGTCCTGTTACTAGACTGGAACCAGGCGGATCCACAAAGAACCGTTCAAAGAAATGGTTCTTTGTGGAACTAAACATGGTGTTTATGGTTCTTCACAGGGATTTATTTTACATTTTTAAATGTCCACAGAACCCTAATGTCCACCACTGACTTGTGGGGTAAAAGGAAAGAGCACATGAACCTGTTTTGTTCTGATTCGGTTTCTGAACGTCGTTTCCACTGTCGAACCGTAAAAGCATAAAACCTGAGAACAGTTTGGATTTAATTCATCCTTGTTGTCTGGTGGCGGCGGCTGACTTCTGTTGGATCATGTCGTCCCCGTAAACGGGACGCTGACCTTCCTTCAGATGCTCAAACTCAGGACGAGGACAGAAAAGGACAGAACGGTGAGTTTAAGATCAAATCAGGTTTTGCTGAGTGAAGGAAACACTGAGAAAATGTAAAGCTTGATTTTTAGAAGTAAATGTGAGACGAGTCGGTCTAACTGTGACTCCAGGCCCAGAGCGCTGCTCAGGAAGCTCCGCTGGGTTCTGTGACGGGTTCTGTGACGTCCATGTGAGCAGAACCCTGATGTGGTCTTCAGGTTTTCCTCTTCAGAAACTGACTCATCACCGTAGAAACGTTCGGTCGGAGCTGCTGCTGCGGCTTCAGCTGCAATAAATCAACAGGGACGGAAAGAGAGCGTAATGAGTGAACAAACCGAAGCAGGAAGCTTCAGACACGACGTCAGCTCAGACAACCTCCAATAAAACAAGCAGCACTCACTGCTGAGCAGAGGATCAGCTCCTCCTCCACCCTCACATGCAGCTTTAATCACCGCTAACAGGTTTGCTGCTCATCGTTATGTGAATGATGATCCTCTGATCACATTTCTTTCAGCAGTTTTTGCCTTTTTCACGTTTGTGTTTATGGAGGAGTTTTAAGAAACAAATTATTTCAACAGCAACCTTTGAAATGAACAATATTTAATTTAACAGATCTGAGTTTAAATCAGTGAATTATAATCATTCATCCAAATAATGTTTCTGTAACTAAATGTCATTTTTCTTTTTCTTTCAACCAAACATTTTAATCTAAAACAATCATGTTGAATACAGAGTTCAGACGACGTCATGAAGCTGTTCAACCAGCTGTAGAGGAACGAGCTGCTGCTCTTCCAGCTGTTTGGCAGAACCAGCACCAGCCTGTCATGCTGATTACTCAGAACAGTTGAGTTGATCCAACTCATTTGTCCACAGTTTCTTCAGCAGATGTCGGTGCAGTGACGATCAGAGACCAGACTGTTTCTATGTTTTCCACTGACACAGAGTTCACGTGTTTAATTGGCCTAATTGATGCAGGACGATCAGGGTTGTGTTGTGAGGGTGAAGGCTGAACAAACACCAGCCTCTGATTGCCGGCTGGCTGAAGTCCAGGCTCAGGTCACATTCAGCCTCTTATGTTTCCTCTTTCCTCCTGCCGTCACGTCACTTCCTTCAGCAAACAAACAGGTCGCACCGTCAAGGTAGCGGCGGCGGGACTCACAGCTGGCTAAAGGATCACGAGCTGGAGGCTCCAGTCTGCTCATTGTGTCGCAGCTTCACGTCACATCTGGACGACAAGCATCTGCTCAGCACGACGGCCTCAACCTACAAACTGCAGGTCGGCAGGAAGCTGCTGATCTCAGCTACGTGACTCAGGATTCCTGCTGAGATGGCCTTTAAACCTGAAGTTACACCAGCCCTGAGAACAAAGGATTCCACCCATAGTAATCAGATTACTTCTACCAGCAGAGTACTGTCTCTGATATCAGATTACAAACCACCAGTTCAGATCCATTGATTAACTTCAGGCTCCACAGCAGGAACTAAAGTGAGTCCATCTCTGGTTCCTTCAGTCTTTATCTGCTGACAGAC
>NW_007579505.1:70276-78368 GCF_000690725.1 Stegastes partitus | reverse complement strand
GATGCAGACATAGATAGACACAGTCCAGAGGTCCAGAACTGAGAAGGTTCTGCTGCTCTCAGCTCACTGTAGAACCATGTTCATGCAGGTAGACTGATGGAAACCACAGGTTAGTTTCACTGAGTTTCTACTTTGGAGCCTGAATTTTCAACATAGACTTCCTGAAATATTAGTATTTGATCGTTCATCAACAGAAACGCTGTAATCTGATTACTGTGAGTTGACTCAGTTTGGAGTCAATGGACAGGACTTCAGTCACTTGTGCTGTGGATGTGTTCAGCTCCTATAAAATGTAATGAAGCTGAGACACACTTATGGTTCCACTTATTGTTGTTTTTGAAGGAATAGTTCCACGTGTTCCTGATGATCCTGGAAAACAGAACAAAGTCATTACAGCATCATCTTCACACCAAACGCAGTGAACTTTACTCCAAATTAAAGTCTGCGTGACGGATGAAGACACATTTACATCGCTGAATGTTGTCGGCTTGCGTTTCCAGTCGGACTGTGTCACAGCAGCATAATAACCTGTTTACAATTTGTACTTGGCCCTGAATCTGGCCAAAGGAGGAGGAGAAGAAAACACACACACATGGCCCGGCAGGGATTACGGGTGCAGCTATTCTTCATCTCATTGTGGCTCAACAACAGGCAGAGTGTGGGGTGGCAGCAGGCGGAGACGTGGCCGGACGAAGAATGGACCAGACTCTCGGAGGGACAGCTGCCATGTGGCAGAGGATGTGCAGGACACAGATGGGACCCGGGCCTCCCACCTGTACCTGTGCTGTGAATGCTGCAGCTGAACGGATCCGGCACCTGTTCTGAGCAGATACAGGCGCCGGCAGCAGCTCAGAGGGAGGCCAGCGCCGGCTGCCAGCTCAGGGAAGGAGAAGGCTAGATTTCCATTTAACCGGCAAAGCTGCTGCTCTGCTGCAGAATGTACAAAAGGATTGAGAAATGTGCTCCGCTTCCAGAACCGAGCGCGCCTGCCTCAGTAAACTCCACACTTTAATAAGAGCTTTCAAGTTGAAATGTTTGAGAAGCAGCAGATAGAGGCAGCAGCAGCAGCGTGTCCTATTTTCTCGGCCTGCGTCGGTTGCATTGGTGCTGCAGCGCTGCCGGTTGTTGTTGACTGCAGCAGATCGTCCCCGGAGGCCCGTAACTCTTCACCTCCGCGTGCAGGAGGATGTTCCTATTGTGCTTCCTAATTGCAATGTGGTCGTTCCATTTAAGAGGTAGAACGTCCTTATCTGTTCCGTGTGTGATCTCATGTGGAGGCTCCGTGTTCTTTAATGAGGAACAACTGTACATGAAAAAAAGTTTTATATTTCATAGATCTTAGTTTTCATGTAAATTTGTTTTGGTACTTTTTTTTTTCATACGTATCAAAAAAGCTAAAAATATCAGTATAGAAAAATAATTGATTTTCTTTTGGGTAGCAGATTGATGGTGAGTTTTCTCTTTATACAAGGATCCTTTAAAGCCTTTACGAAGTGAGAGCCACGTCAGTTTACTGAGCTGCATCCTGAGCTGCAGACTCCGTAATGACTCAGATGAGTGATGTTGGACGACAGAAAAGTGCTTTTAGCAGCTACCGAGGTTAGACAAAGCAAAGAGCTGCTGCCTGACGACTGACGGAGAGCTTAAAGGGCTTCAGCACATTTAATTAAAAAAACTGGACTCATTAAATTCTAATTATGGATCCGTTATATCAGGTACTGTGTAGCTGGACTCAGTCACTCTTATTTTAAACATTACGGTTCATTTATGGTCATTAAATTTTCCCACGTTGTCACTTAAACCTTCATTTCATTAAATTATTAGTGATTCAAATCTAAATTCACGCACTGATTTACAGAATTCCTAACAGCATTGAAATGTTTACTGTCAGATTAATCTACAGTCAGAACCGGACACACGTCATGTGTCTATCAGCTGTTCTGATGAAGTTCTGAGACTCTTCTGAGAAAAAGTCCATTAAAGTGATCAATCTGGACCCTCCTCTGTGGACTTCAAGGACCTGGACCTCTGGAACATTCACAGTCTGGAGGTAGAACTCTGGTCAGTGGATAAAGGTTCTGCAGATACAGAACCAGATGTTCTGGATTAACTTTATCAGGTTTGGTTGGTTTATGTATAAACATACAAGGTGCTGAGCAGCTCATCACTGATAGGGATCAATAGGATCTGATCAGTGGTCCTGTGTGTCTCTGCTTGACCATCGAAGCCTCTCTGACCTGCGCAGGTTAATTTCAGATGCCTGCTGAGTGATTCAGGTCCAGGTTTACTGCGTGTTCACAGATAAACTACGTCAGCTGTGACTCGCAGCGTTTCCGCCGCCTTGATCTGAGCTGTTTACGCTCAGCTTTCTGGGTGATTTGCTGCTGGCTGACCTTGGCACCGGGTGACTCTGGCATCACTTCCAGCATCACTCCCATCCCTCTGAGTTACGTTACGGCCCGAATATTCGGGATGTTGTTGATGTCTGAGCTGAAGGAATCCCTTCCTGTTGGATGCTTCCTTAAAGACTCAACATCAAAACTGAGACTCGTGGAAATGAGTCAGCCGGCGTCCCCAGAGCTCAGACACTTCAGCTGAAGCTGCATGTTGACAGCTTCAAAACAGGATACGAGCTGGACGCTGTGTTTGTTACAGATGGCAGAAAACTTAAAGAGCAGCAACGGCTGAAAGCTGCGATAAGCAAATCAGGCAGCTGCAGTCACGTATGACCTGCAAACTGAAAAACTAGCTCAAGGCAACGACATCTACCACTGATTGAGAGAAAAGTCAACATTACATCAGGATCATACTGGTCAATGCAGCACCTTGTCATTATCTCTAATTTAAACTTAATTGTGTTGTTTTCACCGTTTATATGTTGTGTGTTCAGATACACAACTGCAGTTTAAAATAAAAAGTTTTGTGTTTTCTTGCTTTTTTTGCTGATTGAAGTCATTTCTTACAACATGAACAAAAACACACAAGAAAGCCAAAAACTACGGAAAACACATCTCAATGGAGCAACTTCATTTCATTAACATTGATCACTTGATGATGATAATTAATTAATGAACACACAGAGATTCCTTTTATATAATGTGGAAACACTATTTGGAACAACTTCATTCTTATTTTTAGTCTAATCAACGTAAAAACTTGTGTTTAAAAGTGCATGTGTTTGCAGAGGAAAAATTAATTAACTTGATTAGAATTCATCAGAACTCAAAGAGACTGATGCAGACTGTTGTGCTAATGGGTCACTGACCGTCATCACAGAACCAACTCGCTAGAAGGTCTGAACATCAGCTGCTTCTGTCCTGCAGAATGAACGCAGCCATGCATCATCAGAGAAAGTTATCGAGGTGGTTTCCAGAATCTTTCAGGGACACTTTCAGACTGGAGTTTGGAAAATTCTTCTTCTGCTGAATATCCCACCGTTTGCACTTTCAGAGGGCAGATTTCCCAAGATGTCTGGAGCTGAGAAAAAACCATTAATTAGCCTCCAGCCGTGACCTTATTGGATAACTTGTGCAATTTATAAACTGGTCAGTTCCTGCTTAGGAGAGGAATAATGATCCTGCAGGAAAAACTGCCCCTTAAATACATAAATTAAACATTAAGAGATCTGCAGGCGACACTTCAATGCATGTGGACATGTTGGGGATAAAAAACTCATCATCATAACAAATCATTTACTTATTTAAATTTATTAGCTGAGTGCAAACTTTTTTCCTTTAAATTTCATGCAACCTGCATTTTTGAAATATGCAAAAATACCAATAAAATTTTAAAAATACACCATGAATTGACACATCTAATGTAAAATAACATAAAAAATAATGTCTATGAAATATACAAGATCTCACAGTGTACTTGATATGATCTACAATTAACTCTGTATTGTTGTAATCAAATTCAGACCATTGATTTTAAATTGGACATCGGTTTTATAATAAATACAAAATTTAATTATATTAAAAAAATCTCAATTAACAAATATAAAAAGAATAAAAATATAAAAAGAATAAACATAAAATGAAAGCGTGCTTATTTCTCATCCTATTTTAAATGTGCTGTATAAATAATTCAGTATGAAGGACCTCCCTGAGCTAAAGCAGCATCCTTTATTTTATACATAAATAAATCCACATGTAGAGACTATATAAAACATATAGTATGATGTAATAGCACCGCGTTGTCTGGTTACACTATTTAACCCGTGATTTCGTCCCTTTGATCCCGTTGTCAGGATGGCCGAGCGGTCTAAGGCGCTGCGTTCAGGTCGCAGTCTCCCCTGGAGGCGTGGGTTCGAATCCCACTTCTGACAAAGTATTTCTTTTACAGCTCCGTGTGTTTTTACCACTGAATTGATCTGATAAGAGATAAATAACCCTAAGCCTAAGCCCACAGCGCTTTGATTTAACCAAACTGACCCTGTTAAATAAGTCCCGAGCAAACGTTCCCTGAAGGTTAACACACAGCTGTGTTTACAACATGATAAATAAAACAGATTAAAGTCAGACAGTGATAGCCTTTATTAAGCAAAGAGAAGATAATTAATGTAAAAAAAAAAAAAGAAGTTTATTTTGCTGGGAAAAAGTACAGTCCAATGTAAGAGAACCAGTCAACAGCTGGTTTCCTCCTGAACAGAAAACAAGCACAAAACAACAAATTCTGCATAAAATTACACAGAAGCCCAATAAATGAACCCTTTAGTCCTGACTTTAGTGACGTATTGTGTCAACGTTAATCTGTTTTAAATCCTAAAATCGCAGCATTCTGGTTAATCATCTGTGAAACGGGGAGAGCGCAGACACACAGGCTCACACAGCTCACAGCACCGCTGCAGCCGCTATACAGCACGTGATTGGCTGGATGTTTCCCGCTGCAGCCGCTATACAGCACGTGATTGGCTGAATGTTTCCCGGTGCAGTCACTATGCAGCACGTGATTGGCTGTTGAAGGGCCGGGCGGGCCCGTGTCTTAAACCGCCATCTTTGATGTTCCCGGTAGAGTGAAGGTCCTCCATTAATTCACCTGTATCCTGTGACTAGCGGAAATGTAGAGAAGATTCTCTGTTTTAAGGTTAATAGTCTGTATCTGATCAAAGTTAATTTGCTTTCTTTCAAGTGTATTGTCAGACGGTTGTTTTCCTGCTGAGATATGTTTAAAACAAATTCAAACTCAGCCCCTTGTCACCATTTTAAGATCAAAGTTCTTCCTACCAGAAGGAGTAAAGTGGAGGACCCTGCTAAAGGTAAGGTTAAATATGTTTGTCATGGTGCCTCTAACAGAGCTGACTGATTATTGATAACCTTTGTTACCGCTTGGCTCAAAAACGATAACAGGAAGACAATAGCAGGGTGGTGACTAAAACAATTTATTTTAACAAAAACCAATCTGTTAAAAACAACAAATCCATGCTGCTGATGTTCCTGGAGCGACAGGCCGGATGAGGGAGGCCTGATAAGGCTGATCCACTGGGTCCAGGTCCAGCCAACCAACAACCCTCATCCAGCCTGTGGAGCAGGAACACACAGGGACACCTGGTGGACAGGTGGAGGGTCGCCACACCATAATCAATGCAGCAGTGTGTGGTTTAGCTCAGCAGCTAGTTAGCTTCAGCTTGCTAACTGTGTAGCTCATTTCTAAGGTGATAGTGGAGAAATATGAAAATGATGTTAAAACCTCTGACATGTTGGTGTTTGTGGCCAACCTCAGCGAGAGGTCTCTGCTCTAATGTAGTTTAATCTGGCATGAAGCTCCAGCAGAGAGACATGTCACCTGGATGTACCTGTGCCTGGTCTGTGGGCGTTCCACCTGGTTGTAATTAGGCCTGAATGATTGTGACGCTTGTGACACATACTGTGATTATAATTTGAATAATGTGATCATAATTTAGCTTCCACCCGTTTACAGTCTGTAGTGACTTCTGAATGTCTCACACAGGTGGAGTCTGGGAGCTGATTCTGGGCTCCATAATGCAGGATTATTACGGTAAGTTCTCTATCAGTTGTTTATGTGAGAGTCCTGAATGCATTATTTGTAAAATATGTTTTAATATAAATCATATAATTTGTCACCTGCGATAGAATCAGAACCAGAATCAACTGTATTGGCCAAGTTTGTACAAACAAGGAATGTGACTCCAGCTCTCTGTGTTCAGTCATCAGAAAAACAACAACTAAGTACTAAAAACGAGGCAACAGCAATAGTACAGTATATTGTCCACGTGTTTAATGAAATCAGACCAGAAGGAAAGTGCCTCGCGCTCCTTTCTCTGCAGGATCTGTGCACAGTGTGCACCAGCATCACTGCAGGACGGAGTGTACTGGCGCTGCCGGGTGAGTCCGTGATCCTCAGTGTGACCTGTTACAGCTACAGGTAAGTAGAGGTAAAGCCCGTCTGGACTGTCATCAGATTGGCTCAGCTTCTTTATCATACGGATTAAGCCTGTTACTTATAGCTGCTCTTGGTTTTCCTAAATGTGTTAAGTCTTTACTGAATATCTGTATAAATACAGCCTTTAGTGGAACCCTGCAGGTGATGACCAGATTTCAGCATGAAACCTCCTCAGCAGATTATCTACAGTCAGATAATCGTTCTATGTTTGTGTTTTTATATGCAAATGAGGCATTATCTAATTAAATATACACTAATTTATGTTAATTTCAGAGCGTAAATCTAAACATTAGATAAATCCATCCTCAAACTTCTTTTCATTTTGTTGACATATGAGAGTTTTTGAAGAGTGAGTGAATCATGAAACACTGTCAACAGCCAGAAAAACAACATTTTCTCCATGTTAGGAATAAAATGTTGAATAAATCAGGCTGTGAGTGATATATGAACAAACCCCTCTGCAGACACTTTAGAGTACAGACAGAAATAAAAGTGGAGCGTTTGGAGGATGGAGGAGCTGCTAAAGTGCTGCTGCAGGTGGAGCTGCGTTACTCTCCTTTACATCCAGTTTATATTCAGAAATCTGAGTCTCCAAGCAGGATTCATGGGAGAAGAAAGAACAAACTGGTTCTCAGTTTGTCTACAATCTTTGATTTCTGTGCAGATGTTTGACCATTGAAACATTTACAACAATTAGTAAAAAGTTGAGAGGAAAAATATATCAAATATCCAAAAAAAAAACTAATAATAAAAATAAAGAAATGATCAAAACACATAACAAAAAATAATGAAAAATATCAATGAATATCAGCAGATGGTATAATAAAATTATAGAGTCTAATTTTAATAGTAGAAGCTAAACTTTAAACAGAAAGTCTGAATCTATGCAGCCTAAACCAGTGCACTTACACAACAATGTCAGTGTTTGTGCCTGTTAGTGTTCCTTTAAATGAAAGTATTTATCACAGCTTACAGTCAACCTTCAACTCGGTGTTAAATGTCCAAGTCTTGCCCTCTGACCATTATTCACTGCTCGGCCTTCCTGGCTCCGACTGAATATAGCAGGAGTCCTGCTGCACCATAATTGGCCCTGATGGTTGAAGTGCAGCAGGCGGGGGCAGCTAAGCCGAGCATCAGTGCACACGTGTGACGATTAGCTCCTGATGGACGTCCTGCTGTCACCGTGATCCGACCTGCATCCAGAGAGCGACACGACAGCTTCTCAGGAATCATTTCACTGTTTAATCTGCAGCAGGTGGAGGAGCTGCTGATTTATCCTCCTGTGGCTCAGACTTTTAATTAAAGGATAAATCATCTCTGGTTCTGCATGACACCTGATCAGAGCTGAGTCACCGAGAGGAGGAAACCCTCAGTCTGCTGACTCACTCATTCATCCCTCACTGGGGGGGTCTTTCTGTTGTCCTGCTCTGAGTCAGGATCAGTCCGTCCACCTCGACTCAGCTCCGCCCTCCATGACCCACCAAGCGCCTTACTGAGCACAGATGGTGCATGAAGCCACTGTGGGAGTGGGAGCTGTGACTCAGCACTCTGTGGGAGGGGGTCACGCTGCCTGTGAGAACCCCCCATGTTTACTGTGTTAGCTGCTTTCCGTGGGAAACTCTGACCTGACCCGGCCCACAGTTAACCAGTGTTTAAACCAGCTTCACTTTTCAGATGACAGAGTTATCCA
>NW_007579505.1:59437-69716 GCF_000690725.1 Stegastes partitus | reverse complement strand
TGTTCAGGTGTAACCATGTTGAGTATGGTGTTGTTCAGGTGTATTCCACAGACAGGTATCCAGCAGTGACCGCTGCTGACAGAACAGAGGGGCGTGTTGTGCTTAGTCACCGACTGCTGCTGCTTTCTGGAGATGCTTTAACTCCCTTTATGCAACGGTGAAGTCCAAGTCATGTGTCCAAAGCCTCAGCAGATTTCAGTCCAATCTCAGAGTGATTAGTGAGGCTTTTCTTGCTATCCTTAGCGTCCATGGATGTGATTAGCAGGTAGGCCGCTGCTGCAGAAGGCTCAGGAGGCTTCTCTGCTCTGCAGCTGCTCTCTGGGAGTTTACAGCTCACATCCTGAGCTCTGGGAATATTTCTGTTAGTTCATCAAACTGTCTGATTTATGACTGTGGATCAGGTGAGTAACCTTCTTCTCAGTGTTTGTATATACTGTACGTTAAGGCTGCGCTGCTCCACTGGAACAATGCAACGAAAAGGCAGTTTCATTTGCAGAAAATCTAATCAAGTTCATGTGAAGACCTGCAGGATGGGTTGTTGCTGATTCCTGCAGAGAAAGGATGCAACACTGCACGTTAAACAACAAATCGACTGAATCTTGATTTTAAGCAGTGCAGTAAGAGAGCCACAGAGACTGCAGTGATGTCTGCAGATGTCCTGTACAGGATTCAGTTTAAGCTGTGAGTCAGAGGTTGTGCAGGTTCCTCATGTCCTCTTTGTGTCAGTCATGGTTTTATTAGAGTCTGATGTGTAGACTCTCCATCACGCTTTAAAAATATTCAACTCAAACAGGACTTTGAAAAAGCTGATTACAAATCAAATCAGTTTCTGTCAGAAATCACAGATAGATGTTCTCCTGGTGTTCAGTTGTGGTGACCTCCTGATGAAACTGATATTCTCCTTGTTGGAGCTGTTTTGTGAGCGTCAGCTGGACAACAGGCCACGCCAGAGATCCTCTTTATCCCAGATCACACGTTACCTCGCCCTGCTGAATCAAGAAATCCTTTATTTTAATCCAGTCAGTAGAAACAGGCCCTTCATTTGTTTAGTGGCAGCTCATTGCAAAATACTTATTCTTTTTGTTCAAACATAACACTACAGTGTAGTGAGATCTATTCCCTTTTACTAAGTGCACTAAGACCACCGTGTTCCCTCTGATGATGGGACACCTGTGATGTTGGCCTCCTGCAGCGAAGCAGCTCTGAAACAGCTTCATGAAATATTCTGACTGCTGTAATACATGCATGGTACGATTGATTCTAAAACACATTTTACAAAGAGCATATTTAAGACTCTCATATAAATTCACTGAAATAGAATTTACCTTCATAATCCTGGATTATGGAGCGCAGCATCACCTTGTCTACTCAACTTATACTGAAGACAATCAGAAGCCTTTGCGGGCTATAAATGGTTATAGGTTGGTTAAAGACTTGGCAGCGTGACATGTCAGAGTATTTACTGCGATAAATGACTTTTCTTTGCTCTGCCAGAGCGTTGAGCTGCAGGGAACACTGGCTGTTTTACTTACAACACTGTTAATACAAGAACAAGGACAACAGCCAAACCAGCTCTTTATAGGTGTCAGTCAAGCTTAGCCTATTTTACCGTTTCCAGAATGTGCAGCATTTTTATTTGCATCTCACAGTGGGCTTGCATCCCTCTCCATCAGGCAACAATGAGGCGTGTTTACCTCCAGTATTGTCCCAGGAAGAATGCATTGTGCTTATTGCAGATATTTCTAAGTAATCTGAGCGTTTTAATTGCAGGAGAAGCATCCTGAGGATGTATTTTCGTCAGTGACAATCACTGAGGTAATGTCCACTTCCAGCGCTAACACAGTCTTAAGCTTGTTATTTAAAGTCACTGGGAGGATTTATTTGTGGCTGTATCCTCATTATCCCTGCCTTCATTTACTCTTTGATCTGCAGAGCAGCCTGTTCATATGTAACAGCAGTGTCACGTGAATCCTGCTTGAAAACGGTGCAGATGCTTGAGACTAAACTCTGAATAAATCTCTCCTCAGTCACGATATGATTGTTTCAGCTGCACCAACCACAGTAAACACATGCTTTTGTATTCTGGACGGACAGTAAATGCAGGAAGGCTACTGTCAGATCTGCAGCCCTCCAGGTCGGTGGGTCTCCTGAACTTCTAAATCTTCAGCTACAGCAGTCTCGTTTGTCTGTTAAGACACGAGTTACACGGAGAACAGCATTATACCGATTATACCTGCACACTTAAAGGTGTCTCTGAGGATTTTCTTTTTCAGACCGGCCTCATGTCAGCACAGATCAGCCATGTTTTGGTTCTAATTTAGACTTAAGTCCTTCAGAGAAGAAGCTGAGGAATCACGCTGGGTTACGAAGCAGTGCTAAAAATGACAAACTGGAGAGGATGGTGCCTGCAGGTTATCTGAGGATAAGATATCAAGAAACAAGGAGTTCTGTCTGTTTCTCCAACTGAGGCTGCAAAAAAAATCCCATTGTGGTCATTTTAGCAGGTTGTTCTGACTGCGATATGAGCGACAAAGTGAGTGGGAATGGGAGCTTTTACATCGTCTTTGGGCTGAAGCATAAAAATGATGATGTCTGTAACAAACGAGTTCCCTGACGTCTGCACAATCTGGTTGTCTCTGCAGCACCACAGAGCTTCAGTTATGAGGTTCTGACACTGATATTGCACTTTGCCACATCTCTGTTGGTACTGTTCAGGTGAGCTGTTCACACCTGCTGCACATGAACTGAGAAGAACATTTAGCTCTTTACCCTTGTGAACACCCAAAACCCACCGGTGAATTTGAAAGATGTATTTTTAAACAAATCACCAAAATGAAATTCATTGGCCAGACGTCCTTGGATCATCTGTAAAGTTCTGTTCTGTTCTGTTCTTTGAGTCAGATACAGAACCTAAAAGTACAGTTTGAGCCATTTGAGCTCCTCTGTCTCAAATAAATGATGAAGAAAAGTGTATTTCTCTGGTCTCCATCATTCTGAGTCCTGCTGACAGAACACATCTCTGAGTTCTGTCTCCTTCATGTTCTGGTTCCTCAGAGTTGCAGGACTTGATGTTGAATCATGATCCTGTTCTATGTTTTTTCTTTCTGTTTCAGTGTGTGTCTGGGGGGAACCATGCCGATGTTCTCTGCATCTTCTTCTAGGCAGCTGAGGAGAAACATGGCGTCCGTCTGTCACTGTCTGCCGAAGCTCACCTGAGACATGTCGGCCCACAAACGCAGCTTCCAGTGCTTCAGCGCTGTCGGAGGTGACTCCCACCGGCCCTCTGTCCCCTTCAAGCATCAAGTACCCCGCCTGCCCCGGATCCCCCAGCATGGCCTGGTGGCCCACCTGGAGCCGGAGTGCTACCTGTGCTCTGAGTGCAGACGGGCTGCAGACTCTCAGTACTACCACACAGTCTACCACCCCCAGCACCACCAGCAGCCCCACCGCTGCGTGCACAGGGGGCCCAGCCGGCCAGAGGACCCCCCTCTGGACCACTGGCTCCACCACCACAGGTACAACAAGAGGCTGGTTCTGGTGAAGAACAGCGACCCCACGCTCCGGAGGACCATTGTGCTGCACCGCAGGAGTCTACGCAGCTTTGGGCTGTTCTTAGAGGAGGTTTCTGAGCTGATGCAGTATCACACCAGGAAGCTGTACACTGTGGAGGGCCGCAAGGTGAGCACACCTGGACACAGCCGCCTCAGAATCAGAAACAGAAACAGATTTATTGCCAGGTATAGCTTACACATTGCAAGGAATTTGTTCTGGTGGGTCGGTGCAACAACAAGATAAAAATATAAAAAAAGCTAAAAACTAAAAGTAACTAAAAATAAAAATAAGTGTAGTCGTGCAAAGCAGAATCAAAAACTACTGTGGAGAGAAGAATTAAGTTAAACTTAAATAAGAAAACAGGGATCTGTTCTGTTCATTTGTTCAAGAAGATGTTTTTATGCAACGGAAACACCTTCCTCTGGTTAGATTAGATGAGATTAGTTTATTTCATAAAACACATGATTACACATGGTTAAAAAAGTCAGAATTAGCCAGAAGACTAGTTTTCATCTGCAGTCCCCTGGCCGTGATGTGAAACAGGCAGTAAGGTTTCCCTGCTTTAACGGGGCTGTAACAAAGAACCCTGAGAGAACATATATATATATTTATACATGTTCCAGTGCTGCTGCTCACGTCTGAGCCTGAAGAGTGAAAGAGAGGCCTCTAGTGACAGCACTGAGCCGAGAACCAGTCAGTTCATTCACCTTCTGCTCTTCTCATCATCAATTGATCGGTCTGAGTTGTTCTTATTATTATTGAGCACCATGACAACATGCACTGCAAAATACTTTGATAGTTTTAATGTGGTATTTGAATAACAAAAGGTGTGTGCAGGCCGAGGGAGGAACAGGTGACATGTGATCAGGGTTCCATGACCTCGTCGATCACAGAAAGTAATCAGTGTAATTAAGCTCGAGAAATATAGATTATAGTTAGCTGACTTTTTAAATCTGGGATATGTAAAGTGATTAAACCTTCATCAGACTACTGACAGTTTTATTAATTACTCAACTGGTATTTGTACTGAATATTAATCACTAACAGTTTGATATCAGCTGATGTTACGTTTTCATTTGTATTTACACTGAAACTAGCAGCTGAGCATTCAGTGTGTTACAGGAACAGAAGACAAAACTAGATTTGAGGCACATTTTTGCTATAAGATGCAATATTTTCAATGTTGAAGTTATCAAGCAGCATTTAGATTAGATTATTCTTTTTGCTATTTACTAAAGTCACCATGTAATTTGTATCTAGTCACTGATTAAATTTACAAGTTAATACCAATTTAATCAGGTTACCTATTTCAAAAAGTCCCTTTAACTGACAGTGCACAAGTGAACTCTTCCTAAAGTGAAGAAAGGCGCTGCTGCTGATTCACTCAGTGGCGTGCCTCCACTCAGGTGGATATAAACACTTGGAGGTTGTGTTGAGGGACTGAAACGGGGATATTCCCTCACATGCGTTCAGATTGTGGATCTCTCTGCCGAACACATTAATCTTGGTCGAATCAGAGCTATTTTTGAGGAGAAGCAGGTCAAACTCTGCTGCTCTGATACCGGAGGAGTCTCAGAAATGTGTCTTCCACGGGGGCAATTAATTATCTTCACCTGGGCTTCGTGTGACCACAGATGAAGCCATTCATCTGCCGTTACTGAAATCCAGAAGCTGCACCGTCATCAGAACCGGCTGCACACGAGCGAAACGAAATCAACAAAACAGTCAATATTTCAGGCGGCAGGTTTTCACGGCGTCTCAGAAGCTGTCAGGAGCAACAGAAGCTGCAGGATTCTGTCTTAGAAAGCAAACGTGGGAGTGAAACAAACAGGAGCAACAGCGTTTCATGCAGGTTCTTTAAAACCATACGAACGCTGATTTAATGTTTAAAGGTGAAGCCTGAGCTGCAGGATAATTAACAAAAGAAATTAAACCTGAACAGAATACAGGCTCTTTTCAAACCTGAGAAATGTACAGCGACAAATGAGAAGAGTTTTGTCAGACCGTCTGTGCGCTGTAAGAAAACGGGCAAATCTGGCAGCAAAGGGGCCAGAAACTAAGACAAACGTCTGTGAAATATTGGTATTTATTGCAGATTTAAATACTAAACAGTGTCATTTTACAGGCAGACTTTAGGAAAGAATATAATATCTGTAAAACAACAATCCGTACTGATTTATATCCAGTAAAACCACGTAGTATTATGTACAAACACTGAAAAGAACAAATTACCATTTGTAAAAACTTTATTGTTTACAGTTTTAGCCAGGTTTTTTTTGTTTTTCAGTAAACAGAACAATAGATGTTATCTGCAATTTAACAAAAGTGGGAAAGAATGTAAAACAGAGCAGTCCTTAATATACATAAGTGTTCTTTAAAACCTGTACAATAAAGTTTTTTTCTTAAATACACTTTTATAAAAACACAGACATCAAAGAAAGTGTAGGCCTTATTATGAAACCAGGGGTGTCCAGTCCTGGTTCTCGAGGGCCACAGTCCTGCATGTTCTAGATCAGGGGTGTCCAATCCTGGTCCTCCAGGGCCACAGTCCTGCATGTTCTAGATGTGTTCCTCTTCCAACACACCTGATTCAATGATCAGGATGGTTATCAGGCTTCTGCAGAGCTGGATGATGAGCTGATCATTGAATCTGGTGTGCTGGAAGAAGAACCATCTAGAACATGCAGGACTGTGGCCCTGGAGGGCCAGGACTGGACACCCCTGATCTAGAACATGCAGGACTGTGGCCCTGGAGGACCAGGACTGGACACCCGTGTGTGTAGAAGCGCTGCTGGTGTCAGTGGGGACAGTGAACACAGATTATGTATTGAGGCTAATCAGCTGATGTTCACGATGTCCACTCTTATTATTAGCTCTGGGACACATCCACACCGCGGGTCTGTGTGTCTCAGCTGCAGCAGAACCTTCAGCTGGATGTAGAACTACCAGACCGGTGCCGGTTGGTCGCCTGCTTCACACACTGGTCCAGCTGGTTGTACTGGTGATCAGCTCAACGGTGTGCCGATGTGCTGTCATCTGCTGAACCAGAGATCATCCAGGATTAAGATTCTTATCTCATCGCTGCTCGACTATCGGTCTTCTCCTCAGAGATTAAAACCTGCTTTTGTCCTGAAAACTGTCCCGAGAGGAATAAATCCTGAGATATTGATCCACAGTTAATTATTCTGTCCTTTATGAAGATGATATATTCCTGTTTTAACCCCTGGCTACTGACTAGTGCTGAAAAACAGACATTTTATGCAATTTGAGAAACTGAACAATGCACTAATCAATGCCTGTAGAAACACAGATTCCAACAAAATACAGCTAACAGCTCAAATCTGAGGCTTTTTGGAGCCAAAAACAAGAAGTTAAAACGTCCATAAAGCTGTTTAGACTTTAATAACTTCACACTGATTCCCTGTGATGGACCAGTTTTACCAGTTTTTCTTTTTTTCATTAAGTTAAATAACTTTTCCTTGATGTCTAACATTAATTTAAAGGCTCAATAAATGTCCTGACCCTTTAACGTTTATGTTTTAGGAGTTTTATATACATTTTTAAATGTTAAAGTTTATGAATATAAAAAACCCACTTTGCTATTTATAGTATATGTCTGCAATTCAGTTTACGTTTTAAAATATTAAATTAACTGTATCACACTGATCACAGTGTGACGCTCTGTGAAGTATATTATAGAAGATGTGGTCTCGACTTTAACAGGTGGCCTCATGTGAAAATGACTGGCTGCCAGTATTTAACTGTTGTTTACAGGAACGTTTCTGTATAAACGGGGGTCGCTTGTATGTTTGCTTGATAAACAGAAGCACGATAAGATGAAGCAGTTGTGAAAAGTGGACATTTTTCAGAGGAGCAAAGCTTCGAAAAGGTTGAATAAATATCCGTTCCATCACTTTGCTGCTGTGCTACATCGTATGTTATGTGGGTGTAGGGCAACCCAGAAAACAGAAGCTTCAAACTTGCAGTGAAAGAGTCATATTTAACCCAGACTGTGAGCTGGACCCAGCAGTGACCGGTCTCCAGGGTGAAGCTCCTGCTGCAGACTTATGTCCTGCTGAGGACTTTGTGGTTCTTCCAGAACTTTCCTCTTTTCTCTGCTTCGCTAAAGGCACAACAGGCTTTGTTTAGTCTGTGAAAACTGGTCAACCAGCAATCCTGTCTCCCAGACGTCACGCTGCTCCACATTGAAGTCTCGTTTACATAATGAACGGACTCCAGTTCCTTCCCCACAGGTGCGACGGTGACGTCTGAGGAAATGCTTTTAGTGTGAAGGAGTCCACGTCAGGAGGTGGACGTTCACCAGGAGACCAGCTCTGACCTCAGCTTAGTTAAAGTACAGACCTTTCACCACACGTTTGAAGCTTCTCCTCCACTTTCTGCTCTGCCAGGATGAAGATCTAAGATTTAGTAAAGTAAACAAAGTTCATTTTAAAGACTTGTGGACTATCAGAGACTCCTACACACTGTCTGTGTTTGTCAAGTTACACCTGAGTCATGGAGCAGTGATGTGTTGATCAAAGACAAACCAAAGGAAGTCAGTGGACACACTACAGAGAATGCAGGTTGGTGAGACAGAGCTGCTCAAGGACAAAAGAAAAACACGCCTGTTTTTTTATAAATGCTTTGGATCACAGCCAGAGCCAGCAGAAATCTTTCCACCTAATGACCACCAAGGAAATACTCAGAAGTAGTTGGTTTTAAGAACCTGCTCATGTCCTGGTACATGAGAGTAATAAAGTGTGTTCAGTAACCCAACGGCCCTGATGTGGCTGCTGCTGCGGTTCTGTTCCAGGTGGACAGCGTTCAGAGCCTCCTGCAGTGTCCCGGTGTTCTGGTCTGTGTTGGACGGGAACCTTCTCACCCCGCGATCGCAGAAAATTTCAGAGAAACGTTTGACGACAAACTCCCAAAGCTGAGGTCCCGTTCGTCCGGCTGCACCGACGGACACGAAGGTAGAACGCTGCCGGTTGTTGTGTGTCTGTTGTTTTGAGTGATTTTCTTTGTCTTTGCTGCTGTTGTGCGTCTGCCTTACTTTTGCATCTGTTTGTGTTTGTTTTGCGTCTCCTTTAGGCAGTGTTGTTCTCTGTCTGGTCTGTTTGTGTGTCTCTAGTTTTAAGTCATTTTGTGGCTGTGTGGTGTGCTGTCGGGTAGTTTGGAGCCACCAGTTGGAACCATCTGGACCTGACAGTCTCCGTTAGGTTCAGAGTTCAAAGCTGTGAAAGTGTGGAGGTGCTTTTTAAACTTTTCTGTTAACACTGATGAAAGCAGATCCACCAGAATACCACCATTAATTATCAGTTAAATTCTAAATAATTAAACCAAGTAATGCTGCTGAAAGATGAAATGCTGTTAAATTAAAGCAGTCCTGATGGGATCTCTTTGTGTTTTTCATGGCTGAACATTAAACCAGGACTCACTGCCAAGAGAAGTGTCGTCCATCCAGACCTGCAGTCTGACAGCAGAGCGACCCGGCAGTCGGTGTCGTCTGACAAATCAGCGCCGGATGGAACCGAGTCTCCAGACAACGTGGACTCCTGCCCTCCGTCTGGCGACGGGCTGAGAGAAGACGACATCGAGAAACGTGTTCGTGTGAACAGAGACGGCAGTTTGTCCATGCAGATGAAAGTGCGCTTCCGGCTGGAGAACGATGAAACTCTGCACTGGTCGACTGAAGTGAGGAAGAGCGCCAGCAGGACCTGCGAGCTCCTCCACAGCCACACCTGCTCTGCACAGGTGAGCGACAGGAGCTGCTCTGAGTCGGACAACGTGTCTGCCGGCGAGCGGGACGAGGCGCTGGTCCGTCAGCAGCACCACAGAGCCGCCGCTGAGCCTCGCTGTCCTCGCTGCTGCAGCCGCTGCCACGACTACAACGTCTGGAAGGACGTCCCGGGAACTCACGGGGCGAGTCGCTACAGCCAGACCTCCAGCTCCAGCGCCTCCTCACACACCGTGGTCTCCAGGAAGACGGTGGTGTGTGGAGCCACCGAGGGGCTGACGGAGCAGCTGGTGGAGACAGAAACAGCTGAGACTGTGGAGTACTGCACCATCAGGAGTCAGACCTGCTCACCACCGTCCAGAGATCAGGCCCATGTTGAAGAACCTGCAGAATCTGTCAGCAGAGCTTCAGGCGATGAGCAGAATCAGAATGATGAGGATGAAGATGTTCCACCTCAGACATCTTCCCAGAACAGTAAATCTGAACCAGAAGACGCCTCTGCAGAGTTAAATACTGGATCTCCTGTGCAGCTTTCATCCTCCAGCCCTGTAGAAAGAGCTTCCAACTCTTCTGGACACTCTGGCAAATCAAAGAGATCCAAAGCTTCACACACCTGTCGCTGTGCAGCACCTAAGGGCGATGAAACGAGTCGAGCTGAAGGAGAAGGTGAGACACAAAGAGACGAATCAAGTGCCATGTCTGTCAAATCAAACAGCTCAAACACAGAGGCCAAAGACAAAGAGGAGAAAAGTGCCATGTCAGCTCATTCAAATGCCTCCACAGAATCTGCATCTGATGCTTCAGACGTCGCAGCTGAAGAAATACGAGACGACAAAGGAACGGAAGAAAGACCACGAAGCAGCACATCTGTGAAATCCTCCAGATCTGAGAAATCTGTCAAGTCAGGGGTGGCAGAAAGAGTGTTAAGTTCAATGTCATCTAAAACCCCGGCAGCGTCTCCTCTCCCAGCAGAGGAACCAGCCGAGGAAC
>NW_007579505.1:57853-59207 GCF_000690725.1 Stegastes partitus | reverse complement strand
GAGGAACCAGCTGAGGAGGCAGAGCAGAGGACACCCAGTGCCATGTCAGGAACATCCAATGACTCTGCACAGTCGGCATGTGACGCAAACTCAGCTGAGGAGAATCTACCTGAACTGAGAGCACAAAGTGCAACATCAGAGAAGTCAAACATTTCCTCAAAGTCTAAAAAATCAAGGACATCTGAAGCTCCACCTGAAGAAAGTCCACCTTCTCCTGCTGTCGAGTCTCCAAAACTAGCTGAGGAGCATGAGGAAGGTGAGAGAACACAGAGTGCGATGTCAGTCAAATCTGCTAAAACAAATGTCTCTGCAACATCTGGAAAATCAAAAGGCTGTGAAGAGACGAGTCGAGTCGACACTGAAGACGTAGAAGATGCTGCATCTAACGCATCTGGAGAAAGTGTTGACGTTTCTGTCAATTCTGAAGACGGTAGACCACGAAGCACGATGTCGGTCAAATCAGCAAAGTCAAACGTTTCTGCAAAATCTAGCAAATCTAAATTATCTGACAACCCTAAGGATGGAAATGACGCAGAGCAAAGTGAAGAAAGAGCATCTAGCACCATGTCAGAGAAATCTGCAGCATCAAAATCATCTGCAGTGTCTAGAAAGTCACATCGGTCCACAGGGTTTACAGAAGCAGCTGCAGAGAGAGCGCGGAGTGCCATGTCGACTACGTCTGCTAAAACAAACGTCTCTGCAGCGACGGAAACGTCACGAGATTCTCCCAGACATGACGAGGATCTCTGTGACGGACGAGACGCCGAGCACAGAGCCAGCTGCATGTCGGACAGATCCATCAAGTCAAACGCTTCCGCCAGATCGCGCCAGTCGAATCGTTCAGAGCGTGAGGCGGAGCGAGGACCCAGCGCTCTGTCGGTGAAATCAGTTCGCTCAGATAAATCAGCCAGATCAGACCTGTCAACGTCCAGCCAGGTTTCAGCAGCAGGAGACACTGAACAAGCAGAACGAGCTCCAAGCAACATGTCGACTGCATCTGTGAAATCCGCAAAGTCCAGAGCGTCTGTGAGATCGAGAGGTTCTGCGGTTCCTTCTGAAAGCTGCACCGAAGCTTCTGAGGAGGTTGTTGTTGAAGGAGAGGCTGAAGGGAGACCAGTGAGCTCAGCTTCAGTCAAGTCAAGTGTTTCTGCACGATCAAACAAGTCCAAATGTTCTGCTCACGAAACAGCCAAAGAAGGTTCTGAGATCCTCAATGAGGGAAACGACGGAGAGGAAGCTGAAGACAGACCTCAGAGCAGCTTGTCAGTTAAATCAGTGCAGTCACATGTTTCTGAAAGATCTGCAGAGAGAGCCACGAGCGCTCTGTCAGCCAAATCACACGTTTCTGCAAAAA
>NW_007579505.1:50357-55404 GCF_000690725.1 Stegastes partitus | reverse complement strand
AGATCAGGAAAATCAGCAAAGACGAATGTTTCAGCAGCATCAAAGAGATCAAAGTCCTCGTTCGTTTCTTGTGACCTTAGTGTTGAAAATGGAAATGAAGAGGAGGAGGATGAAAGCAGATCAGTCAGTACGATGTCTGTCTCTTCAGTCAGGTCGGATGTTTCTGCAGCATCGAGCCGGTCCAAATGTTCAGCTGATGTTCCCGTTGGAGAAACCATCACCAGACCAAAGTCACACGTTTCTACAGTGTCTGTAAGATCAAATGTCTCTGAAGTTCCTCCTGATTCTAATCCTGCAGAGGACCGAAATGAGGAGGAGGGAGCTCGGGACAGACCACAGAGCGCGGTGTCTGCAAAATCAACGGTGTCTGCAAAGTCCAAAAGGTCCACTGCTGCAGAAGAAGGAGCTCCTGATTCGGAAAGAGCTGCAAGCATCATGTCAGTCAAATCTGTAAAGTCAGATGTTTCTAAGAAATCCAAAGTTTCAGTCGTCCCGTCTGAACACAGCACTGAGCTCGCTGATGCAGAGAACGACGGCAGAGTGAGTTCTCTGTCAACACAGACCAACAGGTCCAACGTTTCTGCCAGATCCAGAAAGTCCAAATATTCTGATATCTCAGCTGCACGGAGCTTTGAGAGTCCCGAAGGTGAAAATGAGCCGATGGAGGAAAGAGCTGCGAGCTGCACATCTGTCAGGTCAGCTCAGTCTCACGTTTCTGAGAAATCTGTCCAGTCACAAACCTCCGTTAGTGCTGAAGATGCTCTGTCAGCTACATCAGCTAGATCAGCTGATGAGAGAGCTCAGAGTGCAGCGTCTGTCAGAACCACACAGTCAGCCACGTCTGTCAAATCGAGTCGGTCCAGAGCATCAGACGTCCCAGCTAAAGAAGATGTTCCAGAAAAGCTCTCAGGGACTTTAAAAGGTTCTGGTGGAAACCCTGAGGAGGAAGAGGAGGAGAGGTCACCGAGCAACATGTCGGCCAAATCAATGATTTCTGCATCGTCGAGGGCCACAAAGACACATGAAGCTCCTTCAGAAGACAACGATGCAAACAAAGAAGAAATTGCACAAAGACCAGCAAGTGCTGTGTCAGCTGCCTCAGCCAGATCCGCCAAAACTGCACAGTCACATGTTTCTGCCAAATCCAGCAAGTCAAAGGCCTCTCATGCACCCAGTGAAGGAAGTCCAAGTATTACCTCTGTTAAATCTGCACAATCAAGCAAGTCAAACGCGACACCGGTTTCTGCTGAAAATGGCGCCAACGAAGAAGAAGATGCCGAGGAGAGCGCGGCCAGCTCGACGTCGGCCAAATCGCATGTCACATCAGTGTCTGCAAAATCCAGAGCTTCAAAGAGATCAGCTGAGGGTCCAACAGGAAGAACCTCCAGCGTTCTGTCAGGGAAGTCAAACACTTCTGCAAGAACTCTCAAGTCAAACGTGTCCGGCTTAACACCAGCTGAGAGGACAGAGCAGGACGAAGAGGACGCAGCTCACAGGGCCGTGTTGACCAAACCAGCTAAATCTGACCTGTTAGCTCCTGAGGACGCATCTGAGAGAGCACAGAGCGCCTCGTCGGCAAAGTCAGAGAAGTCAGCGAAATCGAAAACATCAAACGCCTGCAATGTTCCTGAAACAGAAGAGAGAACTTTACGACCTATGTCTGCCAAATCAACACAGTCTCACAGGTCTGAAGTTCCTGATGTGACGGTGGAGCAGAGTGAAGGCAGAACTCCAACAGCAACATCCTCAAAGTCCAAGGCTTCAAAGAAGTCCTCTGCAAGTAAAGAGAAGAAGAGTTCTTTATCTGTGAACTCACGTCTGTCTGTTAAGTCCAAGATATCCAAGGTAACGGATGAAGACGTGGAGACCAAAGAGGAGGAGGCTGAAGCTTGTTCTGACGAGAGAACCAATGTTTCTGCAGAAGGTGAGAGCAGCTGCCTCGCTCAGCTAGACACCGAAGACACAGCTGCTGAAGGTATCGACAAACCAAAGTCTGCAGAAACACCTGCGAGTGAAAAGCAACAGAAACAAAATGAGCCTCCTGTCAGCTCTCACACAGACTCAGACGAAACCGATCTGTCTCAAACTCTGTCCAGCTCTGATCTGAAAGAGACGCCTGGAGAGTCCAAACCGAACCTGGACCAGCAGAACATGACAAACGGAGACGCTGAAGAAACCGTCACTGGTAAGAACACGGGTGACTTTGATCTGGTCCCGTCCAGTCTGCCCAACGCGTCGCCTACCGAGGTGGTGAACCAGTGGCTGAAGACAATACCAGAGGACGGAAACATGTATGATATGGAGGAGCTCAATGAAAACTGTGAGGGTCAGAAAACTGTCCCGACGTCAGAGGACAGCAACAGAGCCGAGGATAAAGAAAACAAAGAGTCAGCAGCTGACAACTCAAAGGACGCAAATGACGGAGGTTTGGACAGTGATCCGAATGGTGACGGCCAAACGAGCACCGAGGCTCCAAATGAAGAAAACTCCAACCAGAGAGGCTCCAAGATCTTCAGCTCCTCCATACAGGTGATGAAAGTGCTTCTGAGCCCAAAGCTGGACAGGTGCAACAGTTTACCAGAGATCTCTCCGGTGTATGGACGTAAGCTGAGCACGTCAGCCAGAGGCCTGCTGGACTGTCTGGTGAAGCTGCAGCTCATCGACCGCGACCCGAAAAACGCCAACGAGAAGGACGAAAGGTATCAGGAGCTGATGGGAATCCTTCAGTCCCTGTGGCTGTGCGATCCTCCAGAACACCAACACGTGTCCAAGAACGACGACGTGGACGACGACTTCAACCACACGTCGTCCTCCGGTGTCGACGTCAACAGCGGCTCCACCGGATCCGGGAACAGTAGCGACGGAGTGAAGGGCGAAGACGCAGCTCAGACTGGAGCAGATGGAAGCCAGCCAAACATCTGTGAAGGTGAAGCTCAGTGGACTTCTGAGAGAGAAGCAGAAGGAATGAACCAAACTGAAGATGATCCAGCAACAGACGACACGAGTCCAGGCAACGGCAGTCCAAGACAGCTGCCTGAAACTCCTCCGTCCTCCAGCAGGAGCTCCGGAAACGAAAGCAACGACCAGAAACCTCTGGACGAATGTGAAGCTGAAGGTCAGGAGGAGGCTGAGAGTCTTCTGCTCAGCCAGAGAGCACAGATCGCCAAAACCCTCTCTCAGGACCCGGATCCTGTCTGGGTTCTAACCTTGCTGAACAAAATAGAAAAGCAGTTCATGACGCATTATATCAACGCTATGAAGGAGTTCAAAGTGCGCTGGAACCTCGGAGACAACGAGCAGCTGGACAAGATGATCAGCGAGCTCAGAGCTGAGGTTCACAGAAGAATCCAGACCAGCATAGACAGAGAGCTGAGGAAGATCCAAGGCCGGGCAGGCCTACCGAGACCTCCCAAAGAAGCCATGTCCAGAGCTTCGACCACGCAGACCGAGGAGAGGAGGAGGAGGCTGAAGATCATGCTCAAACCGTCCACCAGCTCCCACGCAGAGAAAAGCGATGATTCGGCCACAGGAACGTCCTACAGCGACCAGCGCAGTGAGAACAACGACGAGTTCTGTCCCTGCCAAACGTGTCTGAAGACAAACGTCACGTCGCCTGCTGCAGCTGCTGTCACCGATTTCCACCTGAAGGTCGATGAGGCTGAGTGTTCGTGTCGCCCTGCAGAGGACGAGGAAGCTAAAGCAGCAGAAACACTGGTAGAAAAAGTCATCGATAAAGCTTTAAATGAAGTGCGGGGAGACGAGGAACACCAAGGACCTGGAGATGTCTCTGCTGCAGAAGATGCAGGCAGTGAAGCTGAAACCATCAAAGAACTGACTGAGGAAACGGGAGAAGACTTCGCTGCAGACACCAGCACAGAAGATGAAGGTGCAGAAAGTCAGAAAGCCTCCCGGACTGAACACAAAAGTACTGAGGAGGTTTCTGCCACCGGCAACCAACTGCAGAAACAAGAAGAAGAAGCAACAGAAAGTTCAACATCCAGAATCAAACATGTGGAAGCAGCGATTGGCTGGTTGAAGGTGAAGAAGAGGCTGCTGTCATCAAAGCAGCAGGTGGAGAAGAATGAAGCCACAGCTGAGGAAGTGTTAAAGGAACCAGCTGGAGCAGAATCCAAGGAAGAAGCTGCTGAAGCTTCCACAGCTGAAGATGATCTTGTGGCTGCCTCTACTACACAAACAGCAGCAGAAGACAGGAAGGGATGGCTGGCTGGAAAGAAGAGGGTGATGCCTCCAGTGCAGATGATGCTGCAGAAAAAGATGCTGAAACAGACGAATGTTGAGAAGGACGGCACAGATACAGATGATGAGCAGGAACCAGCAGAAGAGGCAGAAGGTGAAGATGAATCTGCTGTAGAGAGAGAAGGAGAGTCAAAACAGGACACCGCTGAAGATAAAGATGTAGCCGCTGAGGATCAGTCTGAAAAAGAAGAAGCTGCAGAAGGTGAAGATGATGCTACTGTAGACAGCGAGATTTCTGTCACAAGAGAAGAAGAGGTAAAGGAGGAGGCTGCTGAAGATGAAGATGTAGCAGAGGAGGAGGCTGATGTATCAGCCACAGCTGAAGAGGCTGAGGAAGAAGAAGAAGCTGTTTGTGCTAGCGGGGCAGATGAAGATGAAGACGCTGCAGCCTCAGATGACGACTCTGTAAAGGAAACAACTGGAGAAGCAACTACTGAAGACGAACTGGTTTTAGAACAGGAGTCTGTTTCTGCTCAAAGTGAAGATGAAGTGGAGGAGGAGGCTTCTGAAGCAGCTGAAGAAGAAGCAGCAGAGAACATCTCTGGTGAACTGACTGCTGCTGCCATTCATTCTGCAGCAGATCTAGATGAAGATCAAACTGCAAACGAGAATGACGCAACACAGACTGAGGATGAGCTTGAGGTAGAAAAAGAGGCTGCTGTTGTAAGTGAAGATGGCCTTAAAGAAGATGCTTCTGAAGCAGCCACAGCTGAAGATGAAACTGCAGATGAGAGCGATGCTGCAACAACGGAGGATGAGCTGAAGGTAGAGGATGAGGCTGCTGCTGCTG
>NW_007579505.1:43145-49131 GCF_000690725.1 Stegastes partitus | reverse complement strand
GAAGAACCAGACGAAGCAGCAACGACCGAAGACGAGCTGGTTGTAGAGAAACAGGCTGCTGTCACAGAAGAAGAAGAATCAAAGGATGAATCTGCAGCAGGAGATGCTGCTTCGGCATCTTCAACTGGTCCTGAACCTGATGAAGATGAAACTGCAGATGATAATGATGTGACACCTCATGAAGACGAGCTGGTTGTAGAGAAACAGGCTGCTGTCACAGAAGAAGAAGAATCAAAGGATGAACCAGCAGCAGGAGAGTCTGGAAGTGAGGAAGCAGGAAGTGCTGATGAAGGAGAAGAAGCTGCTGCTGCCAGCGAGTCTGATTCTAGAGAAGATTTAGACGCAACCTCAGCTGGAGATCAAACTGCAGACGAGAGTGAGGCCACACCAACAGCTACCAGTGAACACGAGTCTGATGAAGACCAGGCTGTGGAAGCAGAGACGGCCAACAGTGAAGACCAGGCTGCTGCCACAGAAGATGAAGAAGAAGCTGCAGAGAGCGATGCTGCACCAACTGAAGATGAGCTGCAGGCAGAAGAGGAAGCTGCTGTTACAGAGGATGCTTCTGAAGCAGCCACCACTGAAGATGCAGAAGAAGCTATGATGGCAGACCCAAGTGAACACGAGTCTGATGAAGAGCAGGCTGTGGAAGCAGGGACGGCCGACAGTGAAGAGGTTCCTGCCACCAGTGACGATGAAGATCACAGTGCTGCAGAGGAGGCTTCATCTACAACTGGACATGAATCTGACAGAGACGCAGCCGTGGAAGCCTCCAGTGCAAAGGATTCAGAAGAGGAGATGGCTGACATGGACGGAGGAACAACCCAGGCTGAAGAGGAAAGTGAAGCAGTCACAGCTGAAGATGCAGCCATGAATGACCACGAGTCTGAAGATGCTGTGGAGACAGGGACCGCTGAAGATGCAGAAGAAACTGCTGCTGGCAGTGACGATGATTCTGCTGATGACGTTGATGCTTCTGCCAACGATGAAAGTGCAGGAGAGTCTGATACAGCGAACAAGGTGTCAGAAGAAGCTTCTGAAGCAGCAGAGGAGGAAGACAATACAACCACAGGACAGGAGGAAACCTCACAAGCTGCAAATGATCATGAGTCAGAACATTCAGAAGCCAAACCTGAAAACACAGATGAGACTAAAGCAGGAGATGAAACTGGAGGAGAAACTGGTGGAGAAGATGAAACTGGAGGAGACGCTTCAGATGAAAACATGTCAGTGAGTGAGGCAGAACCATCTGATCAAGTAGAAAGCAGCGTCGTTGAAGATTTTAAAGAAGAAGAAGAAGATAAATGTCCGAATGAGAAACTAGCAGAAGGTGAAACAGCTGGAGATGAATCCGAAGAGAAGGAATTTGCTGAGCATGAAAGTGGAACCTGTCAGTCAGAAACAAGGGAAAGCGAGACTGAGGGACACGAAACAGCAGAAGAAGAGTCAGGAGGAGCTGAAGTTGATGGAAACGAGATCAGTGAAGGAGCATCTGCAGCAGACGAGGCCGAAGAAGAAGACAGAGAAGATGAGTCTGCACGAGATGCTGCCAGCGAATCTGAGACGAATCCTGATGAAGCCCAACGTACAGCAGATGAAAGTGACGCTCCTGACGATAGACAAGAGCCCGATAATGGGGTGGAAGAAATGTCAGAAACCATAGATGAAGACAGAGAAAACAAACCAGAAGAAGATGGACAGTGTGAAGGTGTGAAACTCCCAAATGGAGGCTGTAAAAACGACAAAGACAACGATGAATTCTCTGAGAGAGAGGGGATGGAGACGCCCAACGAACACTGGAGTGAGAACGATTCCGCCGACGGAGAAGACGAAGCCGAAGAAGATTCAGACGAACCTGAAGAAGAAGAACCTGACAACGGACAGAAACCTTTGGCTCCCAGCGGGCCGAACAGTCGGGATGCGACTAGCAGAGCAGCTACAGAACCAACGCTGAAGCTGCTGGATCCTTCCATCAAAGTGAGCGCAGAGTCCGAGGACGGAGCGTACGCCGATGGAGAAGATTCAGAGCCGGAGACCAACAGCCAGGAGGGCGCGATGAGCCTCGAGTCCAAGAGTGTGAAGAAGAGCAGGTCGTACGTTAACGGAGACTCTGTGGGAGCCAGAGAGAACTGAAGGAGGAACATGAACCAGCCGCTGCAGAACCTTCATCACCAGACTGGTGCTGAGACCTAAAACTGTAAAAGCCTCAGAAGTGAGCAGCTCAGTGTTGCTCTTTTCATTCTGAGTCCTGAAGGTGGATCTTCTACCAGAGACCTGCTGAGACCTGTGAGCTGAACAAAACGTGTTACAGCTCTGAAAGAACTCTGTTTTCTTCACAACAGTGAGGATTTAGTTTGACTTTTATCACTAAATAGTTACAGCATCTCCTACAAGACATGGACAAGTGGTAGAGTAGTGAATTCAGTAAATGATGTCCAGAAGCTGTGAAGACGACAGATGGTCCAGCAGTGATCATGAAGGATCACAGCTGGGACTCAGCTCCAGCATGGAGACGGAACCACAGCGTGGATCTAAAGCTGCTTTCTGACTGTTGTTGGTGTTCTAAGCTGAGACCAAACAGCTGCTGCTCAGACAGCAGGAAGAAGAATCTGGAAAACTTGAATGTAAATACAGTACGTAGACGGTCACTGGCGTTTTATTTAAAGCTAAACTGGACTCTGGTTTGTCAGAACTGTGAGTGATTGTGTGCTTTTCATGATGCTGCTGTTTGTCGTCTGGAGTCATTCAGACCGACGACGTTCTGCAGCTGCGTGAGAATCAACTGATTAAAGTCTGTTTGTGGCTCTGAGCTCCTCCATGCATTCAGGGAGCTGCAGGTGATGCTGGAGAACAGAGAACACCGGCATCATGAAAAGCACCACTGTTATCTGTATGTTGTGTCCATTTATGTGTTACCCGCTGAGATCTGAGCCTTAGAACCAGCACCAACCCGGACTCTGGTAGAATGTGGCTGAAGAAGTCGACCTGCACACGCTGTAGTTCTGCAGTGGTCTGGCACTTTTAAAACTGTTTGAATGTATTTTATCTCATTTATTAGAATAATCCAAAGTTGAATATTTTTCTAGTTGAAGCTGCTCCTCGCTGGAATGTTTATTTGAATGTGCTGTTGTGCAGATGCAGTACAGGTGGTTAGTGCTGGATGATGGAGCTGCTCACCACCTCCGTCAGGTAACTGCATCACAGCTCACCTGGTTCTGTAGAGTCAGAGCAGGCTCATGTATCGCCACCTGCTGTTGTTCTGTCTTAGACCGTTTGTCTGTAAGAGAAGACGAGTTTATTATCTTCGCTGAATGTATTGCACATATCGTCTCTGGCATTAAAGGGACTTTAAAGTCACTTTTGTTTTTCTCTTTTACAAACACAAGCTGTAGAATCAGATGGTCAGAGTTCTGCAGGTGTTGGAAGACAACAGGTGGACATCAGGTCAGTTTGTAAAACTCAACAAAATTAATATGAAATATTTTGAAACAAAGCATGATAGAAACTTGTAACATCAATTTATATACAATCAAATATAAAGTCTAAAAAAATGGATGAAAGTTTATAATTAAAAAAATAAAACAAATGAAAATTGTACAATCCACGTGTAAAACAAAGTAAATATCAAATACAAAATTTGTTATTTCACCACAATCACAATGCATCAAAAAAATGAAAATAAAAAATAAAGAAATTTAGAAATATCAAGAAATATGTAAAAAAATACTAAACTATCCACAAATACATTTTTTAAATTCAAAAAAATCCCCCCAAAATATAAGCTGTTCCATCTTAAAAACATATCAAAGAATAACAGCAAATATTTGAAAGGATCCAAAGACTATAGAAATGTATTTCTTTATCTTAAAAACTGTTTATAAATGTTTTGAATGTCCAAAGATATTCAGAGGATATAAGCAGCGTGTGTCTGTGGGATGCAGCTCAGCGCCTGCTGGCCTGAATGATGAACGTTCTTATTGACGCCTGAGTGTTGCCCTTACTGTTAGTGATGGGTTGTTTTTAGGTTTCTTCCACATCATATATGCAGTAAATATCATGTATATCACAATAAACCCACAGAGGTTCGGAGTGAAGCTGCTCCACTGAACCCCGGTAGACCCTCAGCTGATGGATGTTTCTGTCACAGCTTCAGCTGTGCTCTCCTGTGGTCATGTGACACATCGCTGCTGCCACCTGATTGGCTGAGAAGCACAGTAAGAGCGACACTCTTCAGGCTCTTTATTATGAACGTCGGTCCTGACTGACGAGGAATCCTTCAAATCACACACTCAAGAATAACCAGGAAGATGTGTTGAGTGCAGAAACACGTCACACCGTTATACGTCATGAGGGTGTTCACAGCAGCTCCCCCAAAGAAACAGGACCCCACAATACGGACTGTTGTTTTTATTGTGT
This sequence comes from Stegastes partitus, assembly GCF_000690725.1. NCBI lineage: Eukaryota > Metazoa > Chordata > Actinopteri > Pomacentridae > Stegastes > Stegastes partitus. The sequence continues at coordinate 44,715 of NW_007579505.1, read as the reverse complement.
CTCTGGTTGTGCTTGGTTCAACAAAAATGTGTCCAACATGACACTAATGTTCAAAACCACTGAAAGTTGACCCTTCCAGCAGCTTGCAGTCTGTCCAGAATGACATTACAGTTTAAAAACAGCAGAATATGGAGCCATTGAGAGTCATAGTCCAGTTTCCTACAGGTGACTTTAACTGTTGATGTGACAGGTGGAAGGTGGGCGGAGTCATGAACACCTGCAGTGAGGAGCTTCTGTCTCCCCCTTCTGGCAGTGACAGTTATTACTGTCTCTGGTTCAGACTAAACCCACACCAGAGTCCTGAGGTTCTGGAGGTGACTTCAGGTTTTGGTTCACCTCTCCATCAGCGTGGTAACTGATGCCAAACACCTGAACAGCACCTTAAAGCACCTCCTACTGACCAGTCAGCTCTCTGGAAATGTGTCTTCATCATTCCTGCAGGTGGTGGAAGTAGAAGGTCAGAGTTTAACAGAGACTTACAGACGTTTCATTGTTCTATCAGCCTTTACGATGTTATGATCAATATAATCCCAGAACAGAAACCAATTAAAACACTGGAACCTTCCACCTGTTGAGCTCAGAGCAGGTTCAGGAACCTGGTGACTCCCTGAGTCGACCGCCATGACCGATGACACTCACTGAGTTTGAGGTTTGGTGAAGCCAGAAAGCCAGATGATGAGCAGACATCCTGGATGTGTTGACATGGTGTCCTAGTGTCCACGCTGAGACATTTACCTTCAGCTGACTGGCTGGATCAGCTCTGTGTGGGAGGAGAACACCTGTGCAGGTACAACACGGTTGCCTGTGGGTGTTGAGGAGATGCTGGTTGTTTAAGCATTGGGGATGAATTGATTTAAATTCACCTGCAGCAGCTTCAGAATGAGACGAGAATAACGTGTGCTGTGGTGAGTTTCAGAGAAAAGCTGCAGCAGCTCAGATGACTTTAATCCTGGAGTCTTGTGGAAAAGCTGAGACTGTTTGAGGAAGCACCTGCTGGCTGCACTCAGAGGTTTCCACAGTAAACAGCGAGGAGTGAAGAAGGTCATCCGGAGCACAATAACCAGGGGCTTTCCCAGCGCCATGTTGACAGGAACAGCAGAGCAGAGCAGCTGCAGAGCTGGAGCAGCAGGTACGCTGGAGCTGGAGCAGCCTCGGTGGGCCGCAGGCCGACAGGAAGCACAAAGAAAGTCCTGAAACAAGGAACCAACAGGCTGGAGCTCTGAATCATTCTGCTCCGAGCCCAGTCAGGATCAGAAACCTGCTCAGAAAGGAACGGAAATAAGAAATTCCACTAAAAAAATAGTTTTTGACAATTTTAGACATTTTATTTTAGACACATTTGAAGTCATTTTGGACATTTTTGTCACTTATTTTGAACAGACGAAACGAGAAACTAATAAAGAAGGAAAACCATAAACTGACAAACGTGTCGATCTGAGCACATGAGCTCGGTGTGAGGCTGCAGCGGTACGGTGTGTGTATGTGCATATATATATATATATATACATATAACAGCACAACCCATGTAAAACTAGTCTTTTATATGTAGTTAGCTGGACAGGTGCTGATC
>NW_007579505.1:31993-39024 GCF_000690725.1 Stegastes partitus | reverse complement strand
ACAGTAACACACACAGTAGCACACAGTAACACACAGTAACACAAGCGGTGACACTGAGCACCTGCTGCTGTGTGTGTCAGTGTGTGTACAGTACAGGTGGTCTCGCTGTGCATTGTTGTGTACACACTGCTGTGTGCGCTGGATAAATGGTCCCACAGGAAACAAACAGTCAGATTTATTGTCCTGTTCTCAGGTTCTTCTGTTCAGAGGGTTCTTTCATTCGCCCTCATGTTCTACCAGCCGGGTCAGGACCTGAGAACATGTGTGTGTCTGTGGTGCAGACTGGGACGGAGCAGGAAGGAGCTGCTCAGCTGTTTGTGCTGCATTGTTGGTCTCTGATGGATTAACTACACAACAGCTTCACTCTGCATCTGGACGCACATGAATACATAAATAAATACCGTACTGTCTTATCTTATCCTGCATCTGCATGGCTGCAAATAACCCAGAGAAGCTCAAGTCCAGAAGGTCAGAGGTCTGAGAGTCATGGAGACAGGTTCATCAGGCTGGTGGCTCCCTCTGGTGGCCAAACGGAGACGCTGCAGTTATTCCAGCAGCCCGGTGGGCTTAACTTTCCACATTTAGTTTGTCATGACACAGTTTGATCATTTTAAGTTTTGTTTTTTTGTTTTTTGTAGCTTCACCTCACATTTTTCATCACATTCGTATTGTTTTACGTTTTTTGTAGTTTTAGTTTTTGGCTTTATGTGTTTTTGAGTTTGGTTCGTGTCACATTTCGCTGCTTCTCATCACATTCTGACTGCTTTGCGTGACATTTCAGTGTCTCTGATGTGCTGAGGTGGCATGTTGTGTGTACGTGTGAACATCACTGTCTTTCCTGCTTCTTTCATGTGTATCTGAGGACAAACGTTCTACACATTGAGGAGAACTTCTGCAGGTTCTGCTGAGTGTTCCTCAGTTCCTGAGCTCAGTGTTTCTGCCGGACAGGGTCCTCAGATAGAACATGTTTGGTGGTTGGCTGCAGAGACAAACAGCGGTTTACAGCCGACCACCAGAGGAACTGACAGCGTGTCATGGAAACTACACTGTGAACACACAGCTCAACACAACCCAGTCACCGCATCTGTGCAGCACAATTCAACGCACAAACACACAAAACCCTGCACAGAATCAGACAAACAGTAACAACTGGAAAGTAAAGCGAGTCACAGCAGCTGTTAGGAAAATGCTGTTGCTACTGAGATGTAAGAAGCTGTGGTGAAGCTGTTCAGAGTGTGAACCAGCTCAGAAACGATCTGCAGTCACACAACGGACACACACAGACACACACAGACACACACAGACACACACAAGCTCTTCTAAGCCGACATCAGAGGACATGAAGCAGCCAACAGGTCAACAAGTCTGACTTTAAATCTGAAGACAACCTTTAACTTCAAAACATGTCTAAGATGCTCCAGAGACCTTCAGTTTACTGTCACAGAGGAAAGAAACCAGAATAGATTCAAATTTACGGAGCTGAAGTCACAGAGTTTAGATGATTTTATTAAAAAATGACTAATCCTCGTTGAAATAGTTGGAGACCGATTTAATAGTCAGACAGCGAATCGCTGCAGCTTCGTTCATGTGAGTCTTCAGACTAAAGTCGAACTGTGTTCATTATTCAACTCGTTAAAGTTCTGAAGGTAGCCAGTGGTGCAAAGTAACTAAGTACTTTCTCTCAAGTTAGTTACTTCTACTTTACATGTCTTTGGTACCTCTGATCGTACTGGACATTTGTTTTTATGCTGCTGGATAATCGGTTTCATGAATTCTCAGCTCAGATGTCTGTTGGCTGGGACAGGGACTCTTATAAAAATAGAGCGTCTAAAACTGTACAGAAATATGCTGAAAAGACCAAAAACTAGTCTGTATGTGCATAAAACATACATCAGTCAGTGGGCCTTCACTACTTTCAGACTGTAATGGAGTATTTTTAGCTGAGGGTAACTGGTGTGTTTCTGCTGCAGAGATTTCCAGAAGATTAAATACCTCGTGTGAGCTCGCAGCCCTCGGGGGGCGTCGTGGTCTCCAGCCACACATTAAACTTTCCAACGCAGCGGCAGAAACAGACGAGTTGTCACAGAGCTGATTCACGTCTGAGACCTCCTGAGGACACGGTGGAGGAGTTTATCAGAACCTGCAGACATCACAGACGTTACGGCGGTGAGCGGATTTTATTATGTGTTATGCTTTTGTTTCACAGACCTGCTCTGAGAGACAGAACGATGTAAAGACGTGTTAATTAAACATCGACAGGCTTCTGTTTCACTTTATGTCTTTTGTTATGATAGTAATGCAAATAAAACTTCACTAAACCGGATTCACAGCCGTCTCTATGCAAGGACCGATTTCCGTGTTCTGAGACTTTCTCCTTTTTAAGATGCAGATTTGACAAAATGGAATGAACTGTAAAATACAAATTAAATATACTTAATTTTAATGTAAGTTTTAATGTAAATATAAGTACAAATCAAAAACATGAAAAATATGAAAACATTTCAAGATTAAACCACAACTGGGTTTAATCTTTTTTGACTTTTAAAATATTTTTGATAATAATTTAGATCTTCAAATGTACTTAAAATACTTTCTTTACATTCTTTGATATTATAAAAATATTTTTGATATTCATTTAAACACACACACACACATTTTCTTTTCTGTCTTTCAGTAAAATTCTCCGTTTGTCTGATAAACCAGACGATGAAACTATAAGTTGTTTCAAAATCCGTTTCTGACTCCCGGTTAGGATTTTACCGCCACACTTTTACATAAAACAGATAAAAGTTATTTTAAAGGTGAGTCTTTCAACATTTCTGTCCCACACGTTGTATTCACTGCCTGCAAAGATCATTGAACGTAAGAAAACTAACACGAGGCGACAGAATAAAGTCCAATTAGCTGGTTGGACTTCAACCGTTTAACTTCTCCTGCAGCCAAATATTCAAAGATGGTAAAAATGTCAGAATTTAAAAGTTTCCAGACAAACGTCATCTCAAACATTGAAACTAAAGAAGCAGCAGCGATGAGTTCAGAGCAAGCTTCAGTTATTTTTAGCTCTTTATTTGTAACAGAATCATAAACTGTTCATGCAAATGCTGCCGTATGAGGCTGTAAACATGTTCTCCACTTCCTCCCATCAGTCACTTGGCTTCTGGCTTCTTGCTGAGACAGAAAACCGAAGACGCCCTGAACACAGTTCATTTCTCATTGATTTTTCAGCTCCGGGGATGAAGGCAGAGCCTGAACTGTGCAGCAGGACGGGAGCCTGAGAACACTTTGTCAGGTAACAAGTCAGAAGCTCAGCCTGTGTGCGGCTGTGACTTGTAGCGTTGCAGTAAAGCTTCAGCGTATATCTAATATATTAACTCCTGCAGCAGGTGTGTGTGGAGCAGGATGGGCTGCACATGCAGTGGTCACAAAGACATCCAGGAAAGAACTTTCTACAAAGTGAAAGACAGCTCTGCGGCCTCATCGAACCACACAGTGAGCAGAGAAACACCAATGAGACGTGTTTATGTGATCCGTCTTATTTTCCTTAATCTTTACGTTTTACTGTCTCTTGTGTTTTTCAGGCTCCGAGCGGGAACACCTACACGGACCACGGTAGTCTTAAAACCTCGTGCTGTAAACCAACCAGACTGTTTGTGCAGTAAACTGCAGCGTTTAGTGATTAAAATCTGAGCTGAGTTTCCTCTGTTCTCTTCTGGGGATAAGATAACACCAGCAAGTCGTTTTAATGTCAGCGACCGTTAAAAACAGAAGCTGCTTCCTCAGAACTGTAGAAAGAACAAGAAGGTTCAGCGTTAAATAATCTGTAAACGTATAAAGCTGCTGGCTGTTTTGTCAGCTTCTTGTTTTAGGATTAGTTTTTTTCAATAGCAAAAAGAAAACCCTCACTGAGACGTGAAAGCACCAATAAAACCGTCTGATTAAAATGTGGTTTTGTGCAGCGGTAACGATAATAAGCTTTGGCTCAGCGACACATCCTGTTGAACAAACTTTAACTTAGTCGTAAAGTTGAGTTACTTCTAAAACTGTTTAATTTGTTCTCCAAGCTTTTGTTTCAGTACGACTTTGATTGGATCCAACAACATGAGAGAGCGTTAGTTGGGCTGTTTTTATCTAATGTCAGGTTAAGCGGAGGGCGTTGACCTCCAGGAGACCAGGTCACGGTGCTGAACCTCCACCATGCCGACACTGAAAACCTTCATCTAGAACCGTCAGAGTTCAGATCTCAAAACTGCTCCTTTAAATGTTTAGATTTAAACCCAAGTCCGAACAAGGACGTGTTTTACCTCCGTCTGCTGCCTCATTGGTTGACGGTTTGGTGAACAAGAAAACCTTCTGCGGCTGAACTGGTTAGTTGGGAAGTAAAACCTGATATATTACAATCAGAATCAGCTTCATCAGCCACGTAGCTGTTTCTGAGGAGGAATTAGACGCTCAGTGCTGACGTGAACGTCCACATGTTAGAACGAAGGCAGCAGGTTGACGTTCATCCACCGTCTCAGTTGAACCGAGGAGCCCAAAGCTGGAACCGTTTCTGTATCCGACAGTTTGTGCTTCATGCTGTAGTTTCACACCAAGACGTCTGCTGGTTCTTCACCTCTTCTGTTCTCTGCTTTTGTCCAGAAGACGTGGTGTTCTTGGCCCAACACGACTTCAAGGCGACCAACGACAGCGATCTGCCGTTCAGGAAAGGAGACCGGCTCAGAGTTCTGCAGGAGTGAGTTCAGTTCTGGTCCGCGGCAGTTCGACCGCTGGTTTAACCTGCTCAGAAATAAAACCCTGTTTGTGCTGTGAAGGAACGGAGAGTGGTGGTTGGCCAAATCTCTGGTGAGCGGCCAGGAAGGATTCATACCGTCCAACTATGTGGCCCGAGCAGATACTCTGGAGGTGGAGAAGTAAGAACAGCTTCACACGGACGATAACTCACCTGCTCGTCAGTTCATAGATGGAAATAAAGTAGAGACGATAACTCACCTGGTCGTCAGTCACAGTCTGAGAAGTTTAAAGAAAGTTTCTCCTGCAGGTGGTTTTTCAAAGATCTGAGCCGAAGAGAAACCGAGCGACTGCTGTTGGCTCCTGGAAACAAACCCGGAGCTTTTCTGGTCCGAGAGAGTGAAACCTGCAAAGGTGAAGGTGGTTGGTCTGTCAGAACCAGAACCAGTCAGAACGTCAGTGATTCTGCGTCCAGCAGGCCGTAAATTGTGTTTCTCTGCTCAGGCTCGTTCTCGCTGTCGATCCGAGACCAGGGAGCAGAACACGGAGATGTGGTGAAACACTACAAGATCCGCTGTCTGGATAAAGGTGGCTACTACATCTCCCCGTCCAACACCTTCCCAACCCTGCAGGAGCTGGTCCGATACTACAGCCGTGAGTACACCGCCCAACAGCCTCTCACCGGGTCTGACAGCTGCGTCATGTCGAGGTTCAGGTGGAGGCACTAAGACTGGAGCCAACCCTTCACTGGTGACGGTTTCTAATACATCAGCTGTTTCTGCTGCTGAGTGAACCTGAAGCTGCTCTAGAAGCTCTAGCTCTAGAAGAGTTTCCATCTGTTGTACAAGAAAAACCTCCAGCTGAACGTCACATAACTGAATTAATGTTTCCTGTCCTGATCAATCCATCAGCTGTTTGCTCTAAAATGTGTGCACTTTTATTTCCTTCCATGTCTTGTTTAGTCCAGAGATCTTCATCTTACTGTCACAGAGGAAAGAAACCAGAAACTATCCACAGTGAAGGAGCTGAAACCACAGAAACCAAATTATCTGTCATCAAAATAGTTGACAATTAATTCAATTCAGTTGTATTTATATAGCGCAGTTCACAGCAGGTGTCCTCTCACGGCGCTGAACAGAGAACGGTGAAGACCTTAGAACCCGAACACAGAACCCAACGTGCCTTTGGACTCCCTCTGACAGGTGGTGGGAAGGAATTTAACATTTAGTAGTTGGTGACTAATTGATTATTCCTTAATTAGGTCCACTTGGGTCACTTGTGCAGTTTGGGACTCTGGACATTCAGGGTCCAGCTAAAGAGTCCATCTGAGAAAAACGGGTCTTGTGTCTCCACAACACGACGTGGAGCTGAATGACTTTGATCAGATGATTCATTTTTCTGATGGAACATTTAACAGATGAAACTTTCATTGAAAAGTTTAAAGTCTGACGATTCCTTCGTTTTCACCGTCAGTTCTTGGGACTAATCAGCCTTCAGACCCAGCAGCTGAGTCCTGAACATACAGAGACGGTGACGAGCAGAACCGCATTAGATTCTGGTTTCCTGAGTGTCAGACACCAAGATGATCTACAAACGTTCTTTCTCATCCATGTGTGATCTCGTTGTCGCTCTGATGGATCGGTGTCACCATTTCATGTTTGAACATCATAACATGGTCTTCACACGTCACCTGGACTACAGCATCTCCTGATTCAGCTGTGAATGACTTCCGCTGTGTGTTTCCTGTGTTTGGTGGTTCCTCAGATAAAAACGATCAGAGACCTTCACGATGACATCAGACAGAACAGAAAAGCTTTCAAGATCATTTATGGAAACAAGACCTTCAGTGTTTCCGTCACACGGTTTATCAGAGCAGCACAAGAAACTGGAAATAATGACGTTTGTTCCTCAGAGCTTTGGTTCGGAGCAGCTGGACTCTGTTGTAGGTTCTTGTTGGTTCTTCAGAAACTGAAAACACAAGTCGAAGCTCGTCTTTGTCTTATGATGAACGACCGACAGTTTCATCTTGGTCCAGTAGAAACATCTTCTTAAAATCTTAATATCTGCACTAGGTACAGACTCTAGACATGCACTGTTGGGTTCTGCTGGGTTCTGTTGGGTCGTTGGTTCTGGAGAACCAAGTCAGAACTCAGAGCTGCTACTGTGGCAGTTTATCATCACTAACACTTGGGGGAATGTAAAGAAAGTTCCTCCATTTTATTTTAGAACATTTACAATATTATCTCTTATTTTTCACGTTTGTGGGTTTAAAAAGACACTAACAATAATAACAATAACAACAA
>NW_007579505.1:26974-30868 GCF_000690725.1 Stegastes partitus | reverse complement strand
GTTCTCCATGTTCTCCGTGTTCTCCATGTTCTCCATGTTCTCCATGTTCACCGTGTTCTCCATGTTCTCCGTGTTCTCCATGTTCACCGTGTTCACCATGTTCTCCATGTTCTCCATGTTCTCCATGTTCTCCATGTTCTCCGTGTTCACCGTGTTCTCCGTGTTCTCCATGTTCTCCAGGGGATTCGGACGGTCTGTGCCAGCGGCTCTACGCTCCCTGCAAACCCAAAGCTCCTCAGCAGCCGTGGGCTCACGACGAGTGGGAGATCCCCAGAGAGACGCTGAAGATGGTGAAGAAGCTTGGAGCTGGTCAGTTTGGGGAGGTCTGGATGGGTAAGTTCTACCGGTGACCGCAGACGTTCTCTGAGCCCAGACGTCGGAGCGCCTCACATCTGGTCCCTGCTGCAGGTTACTACAAGAACAACCAGAAAGTGGCCATAAAGACCCTGAAGGAGGGAACCATGGAGCCCGAGGCCTTCCTGCAGGAGGCCAACCTCATGAAGCAGCTGCAGCACCAGCGCCTCGTACGGCTTCACGCCGTCGTCACCAAGGAGCCCATCCTCATCGTCACCGAGTTCATGGTCAATGGTAAGAGACGCACAGATACAGAGATACAAAGATACAGAGATACAAAGACACAGAGATACAAAGACACAGAGATACAAGATACAGAGATACAAAGACACAGAGATAAATACAGTTAAAAAACAGTGTAGTTTTGTGGCTGTAAATGAATGACTGTAAATGTTTAATGTGAACATTATTTACACGTCTGTTATTCATGTTCGTCCTGATGTGTAAATTATTGTTTTCTTCTGTGATTTTATTAGATATTATCTGGAATTTACAACAAAACAGGGAGAATGTTTTACAGGTTGTTGTTGTTGTTGTTCAGGGTTTTGAAAACATAAAGTTGTTTATCATTTATCGTAATAAAGCCGCATATGTTTAAACCGTTTTGTAGCCGTTTAGACTTGACATCTGGTGAGTCAGAACAGATCCACTCACAATCAGATCAGTCGGAAACTTTATCTGCTTTTCTGTGTTTTGTATCACCTCAGAAGTGAATATTTATCTCAGCTTTAATATAAAAGTGAGTCAGTGTTTTAATTTTCCATTTCTGTGGTGGGGGCCGTCACACAGGAACAGAACTAATGTTCCAGCTGTGTAGACCCACATGGTGACCTCTTTAACCTCTGAAGACCTGAAGGCCTTTGACTAATATTACCACAGGAGCATTTTATTTATTTCATTTTTAAATGTATTATTTTATTATAGTTATTTTCAAATATATATATATATGTATATTATTTTTTTAAATTTTCTTTATATTCTTTACTTTTTAATCTCTTTGCCATTTCTATATATATTTGAACTGATCAAATAGCAAAGAGATTTGGATGGAAGAGTTTTCTGACCGACTGTATGAAGGAACCAGAGGAACCTCAGGGTATTAATAATATAGATAACATCAGAACCGCCTCCTGGGAGTTAAAAATGGACCACTTCTGCTTTAAACATCTATTTTTACCTTTTAAAGCCTCATAAATGGATTCAGAATCCACACATCAGTGAAGAAGTAGTGACATTCCTACCAGTCGTTTGGAGCAGTGTGTGTTCACCACAAACAGCAGAACATACAGCAGCTGTGTTCTGGTCCGTCTGCTGTCCCCTCCTGTTTGGCATATTTATTATTTACATATTTGTTGTCATGAAGATCCGTATCACTGTGTGTTGAATCCTCCCAGAACCACGAGCTGCCTGATCAGTGCAGGACCAGACATGTATCATGTACTTATATGTGAACGATGCATCAGGAGCTGCAGCTTCACGTGAACGCTAGTGGACTTCAGCTGAACATCTCTAACTCATCTGTTCTCCCACGGCAGGATGTCTGCTGGACTTTCTGAAAACAGACGAAGGAAAGAAGTTGAAGCTGAACAAGCTGATCGACATGTCGGCTCAGGTGAGGACATGTAGGAGCAGAACTAGCAGCAGGAGCAGACGCAGGAGACGCACCAGATGTTGAGCAACGAGTGGTACTGAAGTACACAGCAGGACTCATCATGAGTACAGCGAGTATTTAAACAGTGATCTGGAGGCTGGTGGTAAACAACAATATAAATACATGTCAATAGAAAACAGCCAGAGAGGCATGAACTGCTGTGACTCTGTTCACTGATACATGTAGCATAGAACAGTACTGCAGTAGTAGTACTACTACAGTAGTAGTACGACAGTAGCTGGTAGTAGTACTACAGTGGTAGTGCTGCAGTAGTAGTACTACTACAGTAGTAGTACGACAGTAGCTGGTAGTAGTACTACAGTGGTAGTGCTGCAGTAGCAGTACTACTACAGTAGTAGTACGACAGTAGCTGGTAGTAGTACTGCAGTAGTAGTACTACAGCAGCAGAGTGCTTCTCTTCATGGAAACTGCCAGCAGCTGCTGTGGTTTGTGGTCTTGAGCAGCTCCTCCGCGTCGATCATTAACATCCGGACAGGAAGCTGCAGCGTTTCCATCAGCACGCTGAGCGTCTGAGCGCTGAAAGCTTCAGGACGTCAGAGGTGTGGTTCTAGACCAGGAACTGGTGCTGATCTGCCCAGACTGGTGCAGCTTCACAACGATCCAGGAGAAGCTGCTGAGGTGGAGGAGCCCAAACGTCCTGTTGATTCCTGAGTTGAACACCGAAACCAAAGTCATCTGTGAGAAGAACTCACAGTGACAGACTGCCTCCACGCTCACCTCATCTAATTACTAGAGTTACCTCAACTTTCAGTCAATTAATGCAGACGTTTGAGTTTAAATCCCACAGAATATTAAATGGGTGCAACTTAAACAGCTGATCTGAACAAAGAAATGAGTCAATAAATAACGAGCTGCTCAACTTCCTGTTACCATATTTGGGTTTATTTTTAGATCAGAGCTTCGTTCTGTGACACAAACAGCATCCGGCTGATTAACTGAGAGGATCCTGATCTTCTGCATGTCAGCCATCATTAGAGCTAATTCACCAGCTCTGATTGGATGCTGCAGATTTTAACGAACTCAGAGGAAACACTGGTGCTGCGTTCACTGAACCTCGGACATCAGAGCTTCATAGATAAACAGCAGATCAGACTGATCTTTAAAATAAATGTTATTTGTTCTCTTGTGAACCGTTTTGCTCTCCAAAGGTTCTGTGCAGATAAAGCGAATGTGATCATTATAAGGTTCTTGTGTCTGGGTTCTGATCCAGAAGGCTAGATGTTGGTCCTGAGCCCGTCTGCTCTCTGACAGGTGGCCGAGGGAATGGCCTACATCGAGAAGAAGAACTACATCCACCGAGACCTGCGCGCGGCCAACATCCTGGTCAGCGACACGCTGCACTGCAAGATCGCCGACTTCGGCCTCGCCAGGATCATCGAGTCGGAGTACACGGCTCAGGAAGGTAGAGGTCCAGTCAGAAGGACCGAGTCTGTTTATGAAATGAGACTTCAGTTCCGTCAACATTTCATCGTTGAGCAGCTTTAATAATGAAGAAGGCCGACGCTAGGAACCAAACATTCTGCTCTGTCACTGTTTTCAGTCCTAAAGGGATGAGTTTGAGTCCAAAGGATTCACCAGACAGGAGCGGTGTGCTGTTGCTATGGTAACCAGCAATATGGCCGCCATGACGCCGGTAAAACGGAAAAAACTGACATAAAGTTCAAGAAAATACTCATTAGAGCCATTTTTGTTTATGAGCAGCAGATGTTCTGTCAGAGCGTTACTGTATAAAAACGGTGAGAATGTGGCAGAAAAATCCTTTAAAAAATGTTCATCAACTGTGAAGAAAACAGATGAACTACCTGCAGGATTCAAACACAGGAAACTGTTTTAATGTAGACAATCAATCGTTGTTCATAAAAACACAG
>NW_007579505.1:22744-26354 GCF_000690725.1 Stegastes partitus | reverse complement strand
TTCTGTTGGGTTTTCAGAGAGCAGGTTTAGGATTGTTGAGGGTCGATTATGGAGTAACAACAGAACTCATTTTTAACGTCTGTAGCTCCACAACACCCAGAAGCTCCAACACACCAGTGAGCTGTCCTCCTTCTCCCAGTGACCCGGTTTGTTCTTGTTCTCTGGTACCAGGAGCCAAGTTCCCCATCAAGTGGACTGCTCCAGAGGCCATCAACTTCGGAACCTTCAGCATCAAGTCAGATGTCTGGTCCTTTGGGATCCTGCTGACGGAGATGGTGACCTACGGCCGGATCCCGTATCCAGGTAGGACCGCCGTGGTGCCACGCTGAGCAGGTGGAGGTTCTGCACGTCCAGTAAACCCGCCTCTCGTTCTGTCCAACAGGCATGACCAACCCGGATGTGATCCGCTGTCTGGACCGGTTCTACCGGATGCCGTGTCCGGACGGCTGCCCCCCGGAGCTCTACGACGTCATGATGATGTGCTGGAAGCAGAAACCCGATGACCGGCCCACCTTCGACTTCCTGCAGAACGTTCTGAACGACTTCTTCATCGCCACTGAAGGACAGTACGAGATGCAGCCCTGACAGCACAACCTGGACCCAGAACCTGAACCCAGAACCTTCAGAAAACCTGGACACAGAACCTGGATAGACATCTGATCATAAAACCTGAAGACAAAACCTTATCACAAAACCTGAACAGAACCTAAACATAGAACTTGAAGACAGAAACTGATCACAGAACCCGATGACCGGCCCGCCTTCGAGTTCCTGCACAATGTTCTAAACGACTTCTGAGGGACACCAAGGGACAGTATGAGATGCGCAGAACCTGGACAGAACCTGGACAGAACCTGAGCAGGCGTCTGGACCTCTCTGACTGATGACGGGTTCTTTCAAACCATCCACCTGTTTCAGTTTCATCTCACTGACGTTCCTTCAGCTGCTCCTGAGGGAACCACAGACCATGAGGACCGTTACAACCACGAACAGAACGTTCAGGACGTAAGCCAGCGTTTGGACCTGAGGAGGAGCTCCAGGTGGGTTTAAATGGTACCAAGACGAGCAGCCTGAGACTTAAAGCACAATTATTTGCACTTTTTATATTTCAGCTGATCAGTAAAAGCAGCTTTTAAGAAAACGTTTCTGCATTTATGTGTTTTATAAATAAAAAGATCCACATTATTTACAGCCTGGCTTCATTCTCTGAATCATAAAACAGACTTTCAGCATTTACACTTAAAATAAAACAAGTAAAGAATTCAATAAAAATAGAATGAATTGAGTGAACAGCAAAGTAGTGAAATCACAGCACTGTTGGTTTAAATTAGATTTATATGAACCAGTTAATAAAAACCAGAGGAGAAAATAAATGTCTTCAGATTTACTTGTAAAAACTCCAGCAGAGAACGTCTGATCTGAACTCTGACTGCAGGTGAAGTTTGAAGTCGGTTCTGTGTTTAACGGGGACAGGTTGGGTTAGTGGTAGGACTATCAGCAGAACAAACGGACGCCTGTGAATGATTCCAATCGTGTTAAAATACAGAAAAATGCAGGAAATGCAACAGCAGCTGAGTTCCTGCAGTCTGATGCTGCAAAGTTTATGTGAGCGACCGGAGGAAGAGCCGGACAGCGAAGGGTTCACACTGCTGCCATTTCCTGAACAGAGCAGGACAAAGATCTGAGATGCTCAGATAGCAGATAAAGAGGGACAGAGGACGGACTCAGTCTTACTGCCAGCAAACTGCTGTTTGTCGTGTGTTCTGTTAGTGTTGGTAAAGAAACTCTGACTTTCTGTTTCTTAAAGGTTCCACGTTGTTCCTCTTTTCAGCAAATTAAGCAAAGTGTCGCAGAATGAGTCTGTTTCAGTCAGACATGCGTCGTTCCTCCACAATCCTGGTTTTATTCTAAACGGTGTCAGTGTCTATAGTTTAAATGAGCTGCTGGCCCCGCCCCCTGTCACTAACCACGCCCCCCGCAAGTGGCCCCGCCCCTTCCGGAAGAAGACTGAATTCTCAGCTCATCCTGTGTTTGCAGTCAGACGATGTTATAAAATCAGGTTTAAATGAAGTGATGCTGGTTAACGTGTCGTCTGGAGGAGGTCCACTGTTTCCTCCTGGTTCTGCTGCCTGACACCAGAACCATCTGGAGATGAGTTCAGCTGACATTAAATGATGTGAGCACAGAGAGCAGGGGTCGGCACTACGAAGCCAGATCAACAAACCTTAAATATCTTTCAGAGATCCGGCTTGACTAACCCTAGCAACCGGTCCTACGACAGTGGTGATCAGCTCGGTAAGTCAACCCAGGTTGTCTGATCTGAGCGCGTGCACATAAAATGGGCGGAGTTATCGGCCTCTGACCAATCAGGACTACGGACCAGTCTGGCTGCAGAGCGGCTCACTTTACCGCCGAGGAGCAGAACATCATCTGGACCAGATATGAAGAACATAAAACCATGATAGGAGCAGAAAGAGAGCAGAGCAGGAAGGAATGGTGGCAGGAAGCTGCTGCCTGTGTGGACGATCAGCTCATTAGTTTATAATATAATATCATATGATCACTGATTTGGTGATTGTAAATTGTCCGTAGGTGTGAATGTGAGTGTGCTTGGTTGTCTGTCTCTAAGTGTAGCCCTGTGATAGACTGGTTACCTGTCCAGGTGAACCTGCCTTCACCCTGAGTCAGCTGGGATAGACTCCGCCCATTCATCTTCAGAAGTGTCTCCATGTCAGCTGTTGATGATCAGCAGCTGCTTTAAATGAATACAAACAGTAATAAATATGTTGATGTTCTCCTTCATGTCGGTAAAGACATGAAGTTACACGGTTTTCTCCAGCAGGTGGCGGTGTGCAATCCTAATCATTTAACTGCTTCATTTATGTTTTATGTCTCATTTTACAGTTTAAATTCTGCATATGTTGTTGAACAGCTTAATTTTTGCCTTATGTAATGTTTTTTAACTTCATTTCCTATTTATACATTGTTTATAGCCTAATTTATGCATTATAGATATTTTAACTGCTTCTTTCCTGTTTTATGTCGCCATTCATGGCCTAATTTTGCAATATGAGTCGTTTCATAGCCTATTTTCGTCATTAGACATTCTTTCATAGCTTAATGTCGGAATTCTAGTTCTTGTAATGTCACCGCTGTGTCAATAAAGTTGTCAGACAGAAGTAGTTGCTGCCGGAGCTCAGTGTCGCTCGCTCAGACAGAACTAGTCGCTGAGCGGAAGCATCGTCAGTCTGATGTGGACTTCCTGGTCGGAGGATCTTTAAACCAGAACCAGCTCACCCTGTTAGTCGCATTTAACCCGGTCGTCGGCGCATCGGTCCCGTTCTAACGTGGTTCGAACCGCGTCGTTCCGAACAGAACACAGTCAGCGAACGTCAGAACCGACTATGTCCGCCTCGGCAGGATGCTCCCCGTCGGGCCCAAACCCGGGCCTTGGCCCCGGTATGTCCATGTTCCGTTGGCTGGAGGTTCTGGAGAAGGAGTTCGACAAGGCCTTCGTGGACGTGGACCTGCTGCTGGGTGAGATCGACCCGGACCAGGTGGACATCACGTACGAAGGCCGCCAGAAGATGACGAGCCTGAGCTCCTGCTT
>NW_007579505.1:20705-21799 GCF_000690725.1 Stegastes partitus | reverse complement strand
GGAGGAGTTCTGTCTCCTCCAGTATTAACGGTTTCCTTCGTTCTTGCTCCACCTTCAGGCCCAGCTGGTGGACCTTCGCTCGGAGCTGACGGAGGCCAAAGCCGAGCGTTCTGTGGTAGAACGTGAGGTTCACGACCTGCTGCTGCAGCTTCACGCTCTGCAGCTGCAGCTTCACGCCAAGCAGGGCCAGGAGGGCGAGTCAGACACCATCAAAGACCGACTGGTAGGAACCGGAGAGGTAGAGGCGCTGCTTAGAACCAGAAGGTCCACAGAGGTCCAGAGTCCAGCTTCAGCTTTGTTACCTGGACACACTTGAGTCAGCACAGGGTTCTATGTAGCTAACCGGAGAACCCACCAGGACTGACTGTACCTGGGCCTCAAACAGCCAGTGTTCTGTATTATATTACTGTCCTCTGTGTGGAACGTTGGTACAACATAACGGGAAGAGGCTCCTCAAAGAACCCTCAACAAGGGTTCCTTTAGTTGTCATGAATAGGTTCTTTAAAGAACCGTTTTCAAGGTAGTTCTTGGTGGATCCGGCTGGTTCTACTTTGAATGCAGGACTGATAATCATTTAGGTCATTTTTTATATTTTTGGGTTCCTTCAGTTAGACTTGGTCAGACAGAACAACATGTTCTGTGTTTGGTACGTTTTCTGATGTTGAACTCATCCAGAACAACGTTTAGCTACAGCTCTGATTTCATGCTGCTACCTGAAACCAAACCGAAGAGCTCTAAACAGGAACAACCTGTACAGAACCACCCAAAGCAGGTGAAGAACCATCTTTACTTGGTGATGGAGGTTTGAAGAACCAGACAACCTTCTGTATAACCGACGGACTGAACGTTACGTCAGTTTGGACTCAGTCTTCCAGAGTTTATCTCGGTGCTGAAACGGAGGCAGCTGGGTCTCATCAGAGAGGTTCTTTCGGTTCTCCAGCTGTCTGTAGTGAAATTAAAGGAGGAAAGACTTCAGGTGGTGGTTCCTCAGCAGTCTGACCTGGTGTGGATGTTCTGACGGTGAGAAGTTTAAACTGAAATGTAAACAGAAGCAGATGTCTGCATGTCTCACCGGGTCTCTGTAGAGCTCAGGT
>NW_007579505.1:15300-19639 GCF_000690725.1 Stegastes partitus | reverse complement strand
TTTCTCAGCTGACCTTTGAAATATGAAAGTCCTCGTTGACAACATGAGGATGGCGTGTTGAAGCCCAGTGCTCTAGTCTGCCTCCCAGCCGTGTTCTCCGTGTTCTGTGTAGGCATGTTGCAGCACATGGATTACAAACATGTGGATGTACTGGTTCTGCCACGCAGAGACCCGTTGTGCTCCAGCTTTAGCCTGATTAGTTGCACATTCCTCGAGTGTTTTAAAGGAAACTGAAGCTTCGGTCGGTTCCTGAAAACCTGTGATTCTCAGATAAACAAGCAGCAGCAGGACTGAGAGCTTCCTGCTGCTGGAGGTTCTGCTTGTTGCAGCTCTTGGTGATGTTTTAAACTGGCTGAGTTCTGGTCTGCTGCTCCTGCTGCAGCTCACTGTGTTTATCGCTGTCTGTCGGCTCCACGTTCTCTAATCTGAAACTTCTTCTCTTCTTCTTCTGCTTCTTCCCCGAAAGCCTCCGACTCTGGAACAGACGGTGAGTCTCTGTGACATCAGTGAAGGTTTCTGTGTTTCTAGCAGCTGAAGTAGCTTCAGGGTTCGTGTTAGCGTTAGCATGCAGCAGTACAGGTGTGTTGACGGGGATGTCTGTTGCAGGAGCAGGAGCTGGAGGCCAGTAAGAAGGAGAAGCTGGCCGAGGCCCGGCTGGAGGCCGAGGTCCGGCTGTTCAAGAAGGAGAACGAGGCCCTCCGCAGGCACATGGCGGTACTGCAGGCGGAGGTGTACGGAGCCAGACTGGCTGCCAAATACCTGGACAAGGAGCTGGCCGGCAGGTAAGAGCTGAAGCTGCTGCTGCCTCCAGGTGAGGAGAACGGACAGGTTCATGTCAGATGATCTCGTGGTGTGATGCTGAGGTGGTTCAGTCCAACAAAGAAACACCAGCAGGGTCTCATGATGTTAATGAATGCAAACATGGGGAACTTTTAAAGAACCACATGAAGTAGGTGAAGAACATTCCCTCAGATAAAGAGGTTCTGGTGCTTTGAAGAACCAGAGAAGCTTCTGAAGAAGCCTTTAGGAACCTTTGTTTTTGTGACAGCAGGTTTGTGTGTCTGAGTGAGTAAACCTGTAATTATAACTCTAATGTCAGGCTCAGCCCAGAACAGTTCTGCTGTGATGGACATCATGGTTCAGGCTCTTCACAGTTTGGTTCCTTCAGAGGGAACCCTCCAGAGACCAGAGTGAACTGACAGCAGGTTCTGGTGGTTTGTGTTCAGGGTGCAGCAGATCCAGTTGCTGGGTCGGGACATGAAAGGACCGGCTCACGACAAGCTGTGGAACCAGCTGGAGGCAGAGATCCACCTCCATCGCCACAAGACGGTGATCAGAGCTTGCAGAGGTCGCAGCGACCCGAAGAAACCGCTGCCTTCTCCTGTGGGACACGTGAGCCTCAAACCTCAGCAGATCAGCTCCTCGTGTCTGTGTTTCACTGCCAAGTCTGACTGTTTCCTGTGATGCAGGACCCGGACATGCTGAAGAAAACCCAGGGAGTCGGGCCCATCAGGAAGGTGGTTCTGGTCAAAGAGGACCACGAGGGGCTGGGGATCTCCATCACAGTAAGAACCAACACTGTTCTATGAACCTGCCTCCTGGATCAGTCTGTTCTAGATGTTAGAAGATGTTTAGGGTTGGTTCCCTTCAGCAGAAACACGGATCCATCCATAGATAGACACTGACAGGAACCTTCTGGGATCAACACCAGCCTGGATGGACATTCTTTATTAAAATTCATTAAATAAAACTGTCCTGCTGGATCCATTCAGTCATTCTGATGAAACTGTTCTGACCTAAAACTACATTTCATAGCTGATGGAGTTTTATTTCTGGAGACACTGAACCTTTGAAATGGCTTCACAGGTTCTTTTGAGGGTGAAAGTAGAAAAAATACCAGGTCCAAAAATATCTGTAGAACTTAGTTTTAGGTCTCAAAGGAAATTCTGGCACAAGAATTCCTTTGTGATGAATAAAGTTCTGTCTTATTCTGATCCAGCGGTTCTGTCCTGTCAGCTGATGGCTCCAATAGTCTCGTTAATCAGGAGTGTGTGAAACATTGAATGCAGCTGAAGAATCAGTTTTTGTTTTAGACCCACAACAGTTTAAACATGTGGAAGAAGAAGTAGATCACAACGTGACCTCGATGTTCTTCAGAGTTCTGTAACTCTTCTGCACATGCTCAGTGTGACGTTTATGTTCTAAGGGCGGGAAGGAACACGGCGTTCCCATCCTGATCTCAGAGATCCATCCCAGCCAGCCAGCAGACCGCTGTGGAGGTCTGCACGTGGGAGACGCCATCCTCGCCGTCAACAGCATCAACCTGCGAGACGCCAAACACAAGGAGGCGGTGACCATCCTGTCGCAGCAGGTAAGGCTCATCTGCTCACCTGTTCCCCTGCTCACCTGCTCACCTGCCGGTTCCTTGGTTCGGCGGCGGCTCACCGTGTTCTCTGTGCAGCGAGGACAGATCGAGTTCGAGGTCGTGTACGTGGCTCCGGAGGTGGACAGCGACGACGAGAACGTGGAGTACGAAGACGACAGTGGCCACCGCTACCGGCTGTACCTGGACGAGCTGGAGGACAGCAGCACGGCGCCACCTAGCAACAGCTCGGCATCGCTGCAGAGTGAGTTCATCAGACAGCTGCTTCGTGTTCAAACACGGTTCTGTCCATGTAGAACAGGGGTGTCCAGTCCTGGTCCTCCAGGGCCACAGTCCTGCATGTTCCAGATGTTTCCTTCTTCCAACACACCTGATTCAATGATCAGGATGGTTATCAGGCTTCTGCAGAGCTGGATGATGAGCTGATCGTTGGAATCAGGTGTGTTGGAAGAAGGAAACATCTAGAACATGCAGGACTGTGGCCCTGGAGGACCAGGACTGGACCCCCCTGATGTAGAGGGCTGAGGTTCTGCTGCTGCTGGGGCGAAGGTGTTGGCTGCAGGTGTGAAGGAGGCTGAGGGGGAGGAGCCTCTGATTACAGAGGTGCTGTAGGCCCGCCCCATACTTACATTAAATGAAATGACATTTTATTTTATTTATTGTTTTTATTACATTTTACTTTATTTATGTTGTTTATTTATTTATTTGATTATATATGATTTTGCTAATTTATTTTTGATTTAATGTATTTATGTTTGAATTTATTACTTTTATTGAATTAAGTTTCTTATATTGAATACAATTTAATTTTAGTTTTATTTTTTAAATTGTATTTCTATTTTGTTGCATGATTTGATTTTTTGATTAAATTAATTTGAATTTAAATGGCTTTAATCAATTTGATTCTTATTGATTTGGGTTTTAAAAATGTAAGTAGTTTTTTTTATAATCCCATGAACACTGAATGCTGACGACGTAAACCCTCCGTTAAAAAAGACAGCTTTAGTGTTTCTAGAAGTCGTTCGACTGCTGCAGACCAGCTGGAACGTCTGCTGTCGGTTCTTGGGGTTTGAGCAGCAATGCAGCTGTGATGTGAGGTTCTTCACTGGTTCTTCTGGCCAGGATCATCTCCTCCTGCTGTGTTCTGGTGAAGTGCTAACGGACTGATGTTGTCTCCTCAGCTCTGGAGAAGATGACCCTCAGCAACGGGCCCGAGAACGGAGACGCCGGACTCTGCAGTGAGATGCCTTCAGAGGAAACTCCGTCCAAACCGCCGGAGACCGACTGTTCCTCCTAGAACCTCTACAGGACTGGAACTGAGAGTTCAGTGACAATCTGTGGGAGGAGGGAGAACGAACGCCATCTGTTCTCCCTTTTTCCTCTGTGGTCTGGTGGGTTCTGGGGTTTGGAGATGCTGGAGTCGCAGCTCGCGAGGTACACTAACCGAGCAGAGCTTCATCTTTAGTCGGACGGTCTGTCAGGAGAGACCTGCTCCACCTTCCATGTCTGTCGTTCTGTGAAACGTCGGAGATGTTCCCCCTGAGCTCTGGGTCAACTGATCCACCGGAGCTCCGGGGAGACTGACGACTTTCGTGGGATGACTTGTAGTTATTCTGGTCTCTCTAATCTTCTAATTAACAAACTCAGTCTGCCCAGTGATGGGAGGAGTTGTAGTGATTGTGTGAACGAGCTGGATCAGCTGTGAAGCAGCAACGTTCAGGCTCCTCCAGATGTTCAGTGAAGCTGAAGCTGGAAACCGGTTTGAACCTGAAGCGTCTGACATCAGAACAGCGATGAGCAAAGGAAACAGAAGCTGCTATTTTGCACACGTTCATGCTGAAGAGCGTCAAATCCTTTAAACAGCTTCTTCTCATGAGATACTGAACATCTGGAGAAAACCAACAGTCGTAGAACCAACAGTCGTAGAACCAACAGTCGTAGAACCAACAGTCGTAG
>NW_007579505.1:14480-15240 GCF_000690725.1 Stegastes partitus | reverse complement strand
AACCAACAGTCGTAGAACCAACAGTCGTAGAACCAACAGTCGTAGAACCAACAGTCGTAGTCACATTACCTTCTGCTGAACGTTCGGCTGCTTGTCTCCCAACCCTCTGTTCTTAAGGTAAGTTCAGGTCTCAGAGCTCTTCAGAACCTGACGGAACCAGAGATTTTCCTTATTTAAGTGTATAAGCACAAAGACAGCATGTTAGAACTTCATGGCAGGTTCTCAAGGACTTTGTCTCACCTGTCGTCTATAAACTGTTGGTAGGGCTTCGCTTTCTAACCTGCTCGTCTCTAACATGTGGGCATGTCACTAACCGGTGGGGTCGTAAACACTCTATAGCATCACTGAATACAATCGTTTCTGAACTAACGGGTCTTTGTGCTGCTCTTTGCTGTGTTCTGTTCTTGTTGTCGTCGTGCCACAGTTCTGTTGTAACACAGCGTTTGTCAGGACACTTTAAAGTGTGACGCAATAACACAAACTGAAGTGATGGAGGCTGACATCAGCCCCGAAACACAGAACATTCAGAGGTTCTTCTAGAACCTGGTAAAGTTCCTCCAGATCCAACTGGTTCTTTAGTTTATTTAGTGAAGCAGAGTTCTACCTTCAACCTGAAACACATCCAGGGTACCAGACATTAAAAATCCATCCCATAATACTGATGCTAGCAGCTGCTGACAGAGGACATGAACAGAACCAGGTCCAGTGTTCAGACTGAGACACCTGGATGGATGTAGAACTGATCTGGTGTCAGGTTCTA
>NW_007579505.1:10201-13314 GCF_000690725.1 Stegastes partitus | reverse complement strand
GCTACAAACGGTGTCCAGTGCTTTCACAGCCCTCATCATCACTGTGGATGGAGTCTACATCAGGTTTAGAGGGACCTGGAACAGGACTGGGACTAGTGGGTGCTGCAGGACTCTCTTGCTCCGTGACACTTTCTTCAGGCGGGGTTGTTGCTTTGATGAAGAGGTTTTTGATGTCCTCGAGTGCGCCGGCCACCTCCTCACCGCGAGCCATTTGAAGTGCTGGCTCCACGACGCAAAGCAACACGCTTTTCCACCGCGTCCTCCGTCATGACGTACCACACTTCATGGGAGTGGTTACTGTCCACCTGCCTCTTGGTCTTGGAGAGGACTTGTTCTGACAGATGTTTTCCCGGCGGAGTGATGGGAAAGTGATGGTCAGAACCATCCATCAGATGACGGTACGTTTTATCAGTCAGTTCCTGTGCGTACTGCCTGACTGCTTCCCTCATGCTTGCCTGTGTGACATGTTTTCCGGCTTTATCTGACTGGATTAACATGTCGTACAAGTTATCAAGACCGGGTTTGATGCTGTCAAACTCGAGTCTTTTCTGGAGCCTTTTGGTGAGATGACCAGGTAGCTCGGTGAGTGTCTGAGCTGGACCGACCTGGGACTGCCCGGAACACTTCCAGGTAAACAGCATTCCTCGTCAGGTTCCTGAGACTGATGGGACTCCAGTTCCACATCCACGAGGAACTCTACATCTTCCCTCTTAAAGGCGCTTTTCAGGTCTGAAACCATTTTCTCAAACTGCCTTTTGGCAGCCTTGGAAAAGCGACTGCGTTGGTGAACCTCGTTGGCTCTTGACCTTATGAATGATCAGCTCCATTTTAAAATGAGGTCTTGGGGATTTTTCTGGGGATGCAGCTACACTTCCAAACTCACATGTATGCAGCTCACCGAGCATATTCTTCACAATATCAGCTGCAACACGTTCATAGTCAGGAGTGCTGGGACGGGTGGGGGAACAGCAGGAGCTTCTTCTGGGATGTCTCCTGCTTCTGGGACCATTTCTTCAGAATGTCCCTCACAGAGTTGGTCACTGCAGCAACAGAAATGCTGGATTTAATGCTTTCAGCACTTTCATTCGAGTCAACACGTTTTTGTTGTCGGCAGCAGCTCAGCTTCCCTGTGTATGTTTTAAGCACCATGTGACGAAGCGTGTTCATCTTGGACCCGGCGCCGCTGATGTAAATGGCGGGCTCTGGAGGCAGAACTGGACTGCTCCTGACCAGAAAAGCAGCAGAGTTCACCCTCCATGTGACCTCCTGCACCACCATGTGTGTCAGCCGTGTGGCGCTTTCACAGTCGGCCACCGGGACGTCCAGAGCCTCTGCCATGCTCCGACTGAGGGAGTCTCCCAGGGACATGAGAAATGGCCGCCTTTCCTCAATTCTGAAGTCCTCTGAATGTTAAAAACAAATTTCAGGATCTCTGCAGTGAGACCCTGAATCATGTCCGTGAGGACGTCGATCAGAGCAGCGACCGTGGAGGTGTCCAGCATGCTCCACTACACCCCAGAGAGCCCAGGTCCTCCGTGGAGACACTGAGGGTCTGTGTCTGCACCTCTGGCTGCTCCACGGCAGACATCTTCATCTTCATCTTCATCCCCCCGTTCACCTGCATGCAGCCCCGAGGGTTTCACACCACGACAACTCTGAAGTATTATTCTACAGGAGACATGTACATTTAGTGTGTGTGTGTGTGTGTGTGTGACAGTGTGAGTGAGAGTGTGTGTGTGTGTGTGTACATTTAGTGTGTGTGTGTGTACGTGTAAGTGTGTGAGTGTGAGTGTATGTGTGTATCTATGTGTGTATGTGTGTATGTGTAAGTGTGTGTGTGAGTGTGTGAGTGTGTGTGAGTGTGTGTGTGTGTCTGTTGAGTGTGAGTGTATGTGAGTGAGTGTGTGTAAGTGTGTGTGTGTGTACATTTAGTGTGTGTGAGTATGTGAGTGTATGTGAGTGAGTGTAAGTGTGTGTATGTGTGAATGTATGTGTGTATGTGTGTATGTGTAAGTGTGTGTGTGTGTTTCATAATAAACTCTGGCAGGTCAGGACTGGAATGGCACTCAGGTGAGTGGGCGTGTCCATGCAGCAGGTAGGTTTTGTCCCAACCTGCTCACCTGGTTGCAGCAGACCAGCAGCTCATACCTGCATCAGGAACCTGGAACGTTCTGTGTGACTCTGTCTGGATTTTCTTTGATCACTTCTGTTAAAACTGCGAACATGTCGTTGACGCTGTTCTACACCAGCGTGAGCTCGTCCGTGCAGGTACGCTGTCGTTGCTTTACCTGTAGCCAGGTGTTTGTGTGAATCTGGCTTCTGTCTGTCAAGCAGACGACAACAGAGGAAAGCTGTTGACTCAAAGAGCTGCTGGTGAGTTTAACGTCATGATAACTGCTCACTGACTGAATGTTGTTCTTCTCAGATTAAAAAAAGTCAGGAAAAGATCCAGTCGGTTCTGGACTCCAAGAAGATCCCCTTCAGGCTGGTGGACATCGCTCAGTGCTCTGAGGACAAGGAGCTCATGAGGAAGATCTGTGGAGACCCGACTGCTCTGCCTCCACAGCTGAGCAACGGAGACGTCTACTGTGGCGTAAGTGTCCTGCAGTAGACGTGTTCTGGCTTCAGCCCAGAGTCTGGACTGAAGCTGTCTTTGCCTGAGAACAAGTGCTGGGTGTCGAAGGTGTAGCAGCAATAAAACTAATATTTACAGAGCGTTACAGCCACCTCTGGTCTGTTCAGTCACACCGCTGCATGTCGACATGGGCACACCCTCACAGGGTTCACCTGGAAACACAGCGCCTCCACCACCACAGGTATGCTGCTGATCTGTATCTGTAGCTGCTGGTTCCTGAGTCAGACTGAAACGTTGCTCAGCTCCTTGAATGCTGCTTCGACTTTTATTAATAACCTGTGAAGACTCATGTCCTCATTAATCCTGAGCCTTTAAAAGGAATCTCCCCAGATGGAGTTTTTCCTTTTATTGTTTTAAACACTGACACTAATCTTCAGCTGGACTGAGGTCTGGACTCTGACCGGGCCTCCAGAACTTCACCTTGTTGTCTTTAAACCATCTCTGTGGAGCTTTGGCTGTTTGCTTCGGCTCATTGTCT
>NW_007579505.1:0-9653 GCF_000690725.1 Stegastes partitus | reverse complement strand
TGCTAAAGCTGGTAACTCCTTCAGAGGAGTCATAGGAGTCTCGGTGGCCTCCCTCACCAGGGTTGCTTTTAGAGCTCTTTTGAAAACACTCAGAACCACTCATGTTTTCTCACTGTGTTTGAATGTATTGCTTTTATTTACAGGAACACATTTCAGAATTTACCACAATGCAGGAAATCAAGTGTTTGATGATGAGAATTTCTAGAGGGGCAGATTCAGACCCAACAATGTTCAAATTTAAATCTACGCCCCAGACTGTAAATGAATGTCTGACGTCATGTACAAGCTGTGCAGCACAGTCCCTCTGATGTCTTCTTAAACATGTTAAATGCTCGGTGCTGTCGCTGTCTTCACCCCAAACCTCTGATTCTCGTCTTTTTCTGTCTTCCAGGACTTTGCTGCTTTTGAAAATGCAATTGAGGAGGAAAGATTAAACGAGTTCCTCAAACTGTGACGGAAACGATGAGCAGCTGAACACCAAGCAGCAGCAACAACAACAAAAACCTACGAAAGAGCAAATGAATACTTGTGTCTCTGTGACGTTTTGTTCATGTTTGAACAATGCAGCTAAAAAAAGCTCATTTGGTTTCATGGAATCATCAAGAATATGAAAAACATG
This sequence comes from Stegastes partitus, assembly GCF_000690725.1. Lineage (NCBI taxonomy): Eukaryota > Metazoa > Chordata > Actinopteri > Pomacentridae > Stegastes > Stegastes partitus. The sequence goes on along the minus strand of NW_007579505.1, from coordinate 9,034 downwards.
GATTCATGTGAAAATGTTGGAGAGTTTTTGAAGCTTCACGTCTGAAAAGTTTGTAGAAATGAAATAAAATAGTTTAAATTGTATTTGTTGAGTTGTTTGTTTCCTTTTGGGCAGATTAATGTCAGTTTTTGGACTCATGACGGGTTTTCTGTCTCAGACGACTTGATGGCGTCACGACTGAAACAAACACCAAGAAAACACTCAACGTTCTTCAACACGCTTGATTTTTAGCCACTTGTTAATTTTAAAAAGAGACCGTTTGGAATTAAATAAAAAATGTGTTTGCTGTGAAATAAAAAGCTTTTAACAGGGTCACAGTTTATATTTATTAAATGATTATGTCATAATGTGTTACTAATTTTTTAACACTTTGTGGGCATTTGATCTTAATCATAGATTCAGATTTTAGAGCCTATTTTGTTCTTGTTCTGTGGAAAAGCAGATGTTAAAGCTCATCTGAATATAAAAACGAATGAACAAACATAACGTATTGAAAACAAGTCTTTGGGCACATTTTAAGACTGTTTGTTCAGACATTTTATTCGACCTAAAAAATGTCAAACGTGATTCGTTCTAAAGGACGATGTGCATCGTTTCTCATGAACAGCTGAGACGGCGCTTGGTTTTGCTGAACTGTTTGGTGTTTGCTCAGTTTATCTGTTAAAGGTTTTTAATTGATGGAGTTCGTTAGTTTTCTGGTCGTTCATTAAACTGATGTTCAAACTGAACTGGGACAGAAGCGACAGAGCTGAGCAGGAAACTATAGAATGAATGAAGGCTGATGAAAATGACAATAACACTGTGTAAAGGACCAGAGGTTCCAGGTTCAAGGTAATCTTTATTATTATCAGTGAGGGCCAATTAATCCTACAGTCACCAGCACAGTAGTATTATCCATTATATTTATTTATTGTATTGATGACATGATAATTATTATTTAGGATATATTAATGTCTCTGTTGGTATTTATTGCAATGCACACCTACGTTTTTACTTTCCTAGTACAAAGTACATTTTGACATTTTATGCTTATCCTTTTCTACTTTTGTTTATCTCGTAGTATTTCTTCCTCTAACTGGGAGAAACTCTAACCAAAGAAACTGACCTGTCCTGACCTGACCTAACCCTGTCTGATGGTGTGAATGTGCTTGTTTGCAGATAACTTTGCTTTTACATTTTTTGTGTTGATCTACAGAATTATCATCACTGTACGGTTTAAACCCTAAAATTTAACATTGAAAGGTAAAGTTGTAAATTCTATCATTTTATAGGGTTTTAATCCTTCATTTTCAAAATAATGAATTCAAATGACTTTAGTGATTTTTTGTTAAGAGGCAGGGATTTATTTCATTTTTTTTAGAATTCACGGTCTTGCTGGAATCCTTCCACAGATTTATTATATTGTTTTACAAATGTGTGCTATGTTAAAAGGTGTCAACACGTTTTTATTTTTAAAACCTTCAACCTACAAGGATGCCATTATTAAACACACCAACTGATTCTAATCTTTATCAGATTAGATTAGATTAGACAGAACTTTATTACTATTATGTACATTTATATACATGATTACATACTGATTCTAACCTTTACAGACATTTCCATGTGTTGATAGAAATGATCCAGAGGTGAGAATATTCCATCGCAGTGAACCGGCAGCTACAACTACAACAGGCAGCGCCGCGGACACCACAGAAGGGGCCTGTCGGTATTAAAGCGCTGTCGCGGCCTGCTGACGTCCTCTTTCCCCGCTGCCTGAGAGGTGAACAGGGTGCGTTTCGTTCATCAGCGGCACAATCTGCGGCTTAATCGAACATCCTTATTGATAGAGTGATCAGAGCGGTCTGTGTGTGCTCGGTAATAACTCCTCTGTCATGTCTGATCTGTATTTCAGAACTTTGAGTCCAGCATCCATCGCGAATCTACAATGGCCGAGGAAGGGTGAGTATACTGTTAGCCCACGTTAGCTTAGCAGCCGGTCCATAAGTATAACCATCACAGGCAGACGGTGGAACCGAACCGGGCTCACAGAGCAGAACACGGGGAAGGTTCAACCTCCAGCTTTGTGTTGTGGTTCAGTAACAGCCTCCATAAACTGTTCAACACGGTCTGAGCAGCTAGTTTAGCCGAGAGCTAGCTTCAGCAGCGGTTAGCTCAGACATGTGCAGCTCTCAGATCCAGTCAAGTCGGTTAATTGTGGAAACTGCCTCTTATTGTGAAGCTAAACATGCAAAGTGTTTGAATGCATAACGAGTCTGTTTGTGTGTAACAGTGGCGAGGTTAGCATGTGAGGCTAATGCCAGTAGCTTCAGCTAACGGGACTCCACGCACGTTCATGCTCTAGACACGGTGTTGAGCCACTTTACGTTTCCCTTTAACGTGAACACATTTTGGGTCGTTTTACACACATTTTTGAGGCTGTGTTTCAGTCATCATTTTGTACTAGTTGATCAGATCAGGCCTGTGGATGAGCGGCTGTGTCCTCACTGAGCTGTCCAGTGCATGAGTGATGATGTCCATTCTTTTGTCGGATACCCCTTCACTCTCCACTGAGTGAGATCCTGCGTCTGACATGTCGGGAGCTCAGCTGAAACACTTTCTCTGACTTTTCTCCAGCTGCTGGTTTTAAATGTTGACCAGTTTATCGTGTGTTTCCCAGCATTGCTGCCGGAGGTGTGATGGATGTCAACACCGCTCTCCCTGAGGTGCTCAAGACCGCACTCATCCACGACGGCCTCGCCAGAGGAATCCGTGAGGCTGCGAAGGCCCTGGACAAGTGAGTTCAGCGTCTTTACCTCCACGAGTGTTTAGTTCAGGGATTTCCAACTCTGGTCCTCATGAGCTACTGTCGTGCAGGTTTTGGATGTTTCCGTACTGCAGCACACCTGACTCACATTATTGGATCATTAACAGACTTGTGTAGAACTTGACAACAAGCTGCTGGAGATCCATTAATGTGAGTCAGGTGTGTTGCAGTACTGAAACGTCTAAAACCTGCAGGACAGGAGCTGACGAGGACCTCAGCTGGAGGTCTCTGGTGTAGTTGGTGCATCAGTGATGATATGTTGGCTCCCTCTACTGAACTCTCTGTGGAAACCCGCCAATCGTTACCCAATTTGTGTCTGAGATGTTTGTCAGCGTGGTGCTGAGGCTGCTGAGTGTCGGTACCGTGACTAACCGAGTCCTCCTGCAGGCGCCAGGCCCACCTCTGTGTCCTCGCCGCCAACTGCGATGAGCCCATGTACGTGAAGCTGGTGGAAGCTCTCTGCGCCGAGCATCAGATCAACCTGATCAAGGTAAGACGTCTTCTGGGTGCCACACGGGTCAGAACCAGGGCTTTGGGTTCATGCTGTTGTATCGCTGATGATAATCTGGCTCCCTCTACTGAGCTCTGTGAGGAGATGGCCAATGTTACCCAATTTGTGTCTGAGATACAGTCACAGCTGCAGGAATCTGACAAACGGACCTTCAGGTGCTTTTCATGATGCTGATCCGTCTCCTCGCTGCGAGAAGAAGAAGCTGCTGAAGAGTCTGTTTAATCAGAATAGGGAGGCATCGGTTTGGTGATGTCTGTAAATCATCCAGATCCAAAGAGTTCTAAAAAGACGCTACCTGTTTAAACCTGGTGTTGACCCGCCAGTACGTGTCTGCTGTATTACCACTGAGCGTGTGTGTGGTGTTGATATAACAGATGCCGCAGGTCCTCTTCAACATGTGTTTGTCACCAGACGTCCGTACGACGCTGCTGTCTGGAGCTCCTACTTGAACAGTTCTGATTCTGCTCATTGCTTCTGGAGCTGCAGTTTAGTTACAGTAAAATCTGCTTTTAATGCATCAGTGATAATAATCTATTAATGTGCAGCAGGCAGAGGGACAGGTGCCCTGCAGACACCACAGGACATGTTCCAGGCAGAGCTTTGTGGTGTTGGTAGCGTTTCACTCGTCTAAAGAGTCGAGTTCTTCCTCCGCCTCTGTCCGTCCACAAACACCATCATGTTACCCCCCCATTTTAGCGGCCACACAGCCTCAGTCTGTCCGATATTGACCCACCTGCTGCTTCAGGACAGTGATGTTGCTTCAACAAGCAGAAAAGTTACTGAAAGTCTGTTCATGTTGGTGCAGCATCAACGGGGCGACTCGGTTCTGGTTCCCCGTGTCCAGCTGCTGAACTGGAGCTGCTCAGGTCTGTGTGGCAGCATTTATTGGATGAAGTGGATTCATTAGGAGACAATCTGATAAAGAAACTGTGCAGCAGGTTAACTGAGATGAATTCAGGATTTAAGACCAGAGGAGCAGGAGATGAACTGAAGGGAAATGTCCAGGAACCGAAGAGCAGAATTAAAATGTGACTTTTCTTTCTGAAGTGATGGTGCTGCTCAGCTCTCTCTGTCCCTCTGAGGCTTCGTATTTCCACCACCAGATGAATACCTGTACATCACTGTTCACTCGTCCTCCATTGAGGCTCCAGCGTGATGGAGTCGGCTTCATGAAAAGCACCGACGTCTCTGACTAGCGTCTGTCGGGACTGATGGGAGATGTGGTTTAAAGCGGTGGCTCTAATGTGTCCTTGTGTTTGCTGGCTGCAGGTTGACGACAACAAGAAGCTCGGGGAGTGGGTTGGTCTGTGCAAGATCGACCGCGAGGGCAAACCCCGTAAGGTGGTGGGCTGCAGCTGCGTGGTGGTCAAGGTAAGGAGGCCGGCTGATCTGGACTCTGTCTGCCAGTCAAGTGCAGCTGCTGGGCTCGGTGCCCTGCAGCTGGTTTCATCCTGGCTAGAGAACGGCCAGAGTACGAGCCCCGGCGTCCACTAGTGACGCCTGGGGTCCCTGATGACGGCTACACTCAGTGAAGCGTGTTGCAGTGGTCAGGTCAGGGTGGACAGGTTCCTCTGGATGTTAATCAGCTTGGATCGTTACTGGTTTTAAGTCGTCTGAACTCTGACACTGCAGCTTCTTAAATCACTGTTTTCTGCTTTCCTTCCTCCATGACTGGAAACTACAAGAAGTCTGTTTTCAGCTTAAATGATGCAGAAGCAGAGCATAAATGATGTGTGGCTTTTTTGTTGTTTTTTATAATGTCAAGTCCATGAAGTGATATTAGCTTAATGTTCCTGCAGGTTCTGGTACCACCTCATGAGCTTTACCTCTTGGACAGGGCAGAGCTGCTGTGATTAGTCACCTGTTAAAATAACTTCTGTTTAGATAATTGATGAGTTACTGAGAGTTTCTCTGTAACCAGATGAAGATGAAGGAACCAGGTTCTTATTAAAGTCCATCCACCAGCTGAAGGCTTCACCGTCTGGATGAACCTGAGTTTACAGTTGAGTTTAAAAACGGATCTTTAGGACGACGGCGCTGAGAGTTTGATCCGCAGCATCATGAGACGTCAAAGCTTTACTCTAGTGGTTTAACTGGTTCTTCATGCAGCTGGTTGGTCCCTGAACAGCGACGTCTAGATGAATCAGATATGAACAGAGTGCTGAGTTTCAGCTGATAAAGTGGTTCTGACTGAAACGCATCTGGGCTGAAATGTTCAGAAGAATCCTGAGTTTCAGACGCCAGCTGATGTGTCAGTGGACAGGCTGAAGCCGGGGTCATTTAAGGTCAGACACAGAGTTTTAGGTTTCTAAGGCTGATAAATGATGATGGACTCATGAGTTGGAGGATTTTCATACTGGAGCTGGACAGAAGTTCTGTGGTTCAGGGAAGCAGCAGAATGTTGGTGATGGTTTCTAGTTCTTTACAGCACATCTGTGGCCTTTCTTCAGGGTTGATACCAACTCTGACAGGTTTAGTCGTGATGTTGTGATCTAACGCTGTTGAACTCTTTCTGCTGGCAGGACTACGGTAAGGAGTCTCAAGCCAAGGACGTCATCGAGGAATACTTCAAAGCCAAGAAATGAGGTGTCAATAAAACATGGAAATGAAGCTGTTGTGTCCGCTGGTTCTTTACTCTGGTTCAGTTTAAACTCTGAACCTCATCAAATGGTTCATCCACCCGTGTTAACGGACCTCCAAATGTTCTGACTGTCAGAGGACAGAAACTAGAAGACTTCCACATCTAAGAAGCTGCAGTCAGAATCTGGACTCCTGTGACATGAAGCTGAGTCTGTGACTCGTGAATGATGACGGAGCACACAGCTGATCCAGAAACTAATAGTGAGGCTGTTACTGAACCAGATCTGATCCACTTGGTTTGAAAAAACTGAATCTGTCCTTTTTCACAAATAGAAAAAAAGTTTCACAGAATGAACTGTTGAAACTGTCTGGACCTTTAATCTGGTGTCGACTGAACACAACCGCACTGATCAATCGATTAACTAGTTAGTCTCCAGCTAGTCTTGATAACTGGTTCGAGTTGTTCTGAATTTCTGTGATTGCAGCTTCCTGAAGACCAAACAGCTGATGGATTCATTAGTAATAACAGCTGACCTCCAGTCAGGCTGTCGTGACGCCACTTTAGGATTGAAACCATTTTTCTAATTGATGAAGCTGTTGATTGATTATTTAATCTGTGAAACATGATGGAAACGTTCAGAACTTGGTTGTGACACAGAAGAAGCAGCAGCAGCTCACTGGTGTAGGATTCCTCCTTTATATCTACATACAGACATTTCTGATTAAAGAAAAGACATTCAAACACATGAAGGCACAACACATCACGTCTCCACCCGCCCCCGCACAGAAAACCAAATACAAAACCTCCGACCAGCCGTCTGTCGCTCTGAAGCATTTACACAAAATCAGAGCACAGATGTGTTGTGGTCGCTTAAAAAAACAGCCCAGTTTACACGAGTCCGAGTCCAGCCGAGTGTCCACAGTCTGCAGGGAGTCGCAGCTCCATCCTCAGGACCGGCAGCTCCTCCTCAGCATCAGGACCGGCTTGGGGACCAGCAGCCGACCCGTTTGTCCTCCTCTTCGTTTAAGACCGTTCAGAGTTTGTAAATCCAGACATTCAAAAAAAAACAATACAGAAAAATCACAGAAACAGCTGCAGTTTGTTCTTAAATAGACGTAGAAAAGAGCGGCGCCGTCGCTGAGTCCACGCCGCAGCTACAGGTACTCGAACTCCAGTGCTTGGTGCAGAGCCAGCAGGTCAGAGTGGCTGGATATCCTCCAGAAGGGCATGTTGTGCTGTGGAGCGAACACAGCACGGCGTTAGCGGCTGCTGCAGAGCGCCACAGCGCCACCACCACCTCAGCATGCAGCACTGCAACCAAAGCATGCAGCTCGATGGCTCACACTGCCGCCAGGCATTTTGGGAAATGTTTGCTTCACCCCTCTCATGTTTGGAATGAAGCTAATCAGGTTAGCTTAGCATAAAGACCAGCTGGTTCTGCTCAGTTATGGACAGAGTGAAGTCACCATTATTTATTTAGCACATTTAAACTGACGTCTGACAAACCAAAGTGTGGATCCGCAGAAACCGTCTCTGAGTTTCAATGAAAGAAAAGAGATTCAGGGTTAAAACCATCAGAACTATATGAAATCCCAGGAATGACGGAGATGAACCTAACTACAACTCAAACTTCATCTAACAAAAAATAAATTGTAAAGTAAATAAATTATACCAACAGCTTTATATAGCTTTGTAATGTGTTTGAGAGCAATTACTAGAGCTGAACAATTCATTTTAAATGAAAGGAAACTCATTCTTTTTCCAGTTTTCACATAGTTTGTACTTTCATCTGCACCTGTTTCTAAATTCAGCACTTTAAAATCAAATCTAAAAATAAATCCAAGAAACTTTCTGTAAACACATATAAAACAGTCAAATAGCTTTCCAATTTATTTTTTCAGTCAAATTGCAGCGTCTCCACCTTAATGTTTAAATTATTCAGGCACATTTGCATAATTAATAATATTTTAAGGCCTCAGCCTAAATATTTAAATCTGTTTGGTAAATGTGTAACATTAATCTTAATGTCTGGTGTTTTAAATGTGCTGTATAAATCCAAGGCCTTTTAACACACCTTCAGACAGCCGTGCTAACTGTTTCCCATGTTTCTGAGTCCGTATGCTAAGCTAAGCTGGGCTAACTGGCTCATTTAGCATTAACGTTAAACTCGCACTCTGCATGAAAGCAAATCAGCAAACATCCCAAAATGTGGAGGCGTCTTTAAATCCCAGCATGGAATGAAACCCAAAGCTGCAGAAAAGAGGATTCATGTTCTGAAGAAAACATGGAATAAAACTAGAATCTTCTCTAATGCCAAGAAAAAAAACAACTCATCACATGTGTGGACAAGAAGCAGCAACACTGATGGAACGAATGAGGAACGTTGAACCCTCTGAAGCCCTGAACGGTTTCATCTGGACTCACTGCAGATGTCAAACTGTTTCCACGCTGACAGACTGACACGCTTTGTCTTTTTGTGTCTCTGAGTTCATGTTGTCTTCTGTTTTTCTTGCTTTGTGTCATTTTGTTTCTCGTTTTGGTCGTTTTATGTGTCAGACCTGAACTTTAACGGTAACATTAAGTCAATAAGCTTGTTATCATCTAAAAATGTCACCAAAACCAAAGCTACAGTCTCTAAGCCAGACTTGGACTAATCCATGCAGGTCTGACTGCTGGACCGGCTGCTCACTGGCCTCTGAACCAGCTGGAAGACGGCTGATCCAGAACGCTGCTGCTCCAGTCCGGACTAGAACCAGGAAGTACCACCATATCAGTCCAGTGCTCAAGTCTCTGCACCGGCTTCCTGTCGCTCAGAGAACTGAACAGGTTTAGGGTTATGGTTAGTAACTAACTAACTAACTAACCCTAACTACTAGTACTACTACTACTAGAATAACTACTACGACTACTACTACTACTAACTATGACTGTTACGACTACTACTATTACTACTACTACTGGAACTACTACTACGACTAGAACTACTATTACTACTACTACTAGAATGACTACTACGACTACTACTACTACTAACTACGACTGTTAGTACTACTAGAACTACTACTATTACTACTACTACTAACTACGACTGTTACTACTACTACTACTACTACTACTAGAACTACTACTACTACTA